>NW_010972609.1:14630695-14648482 GCF_000737465.1 Haliaeetus leucocephalus | reverse complement strand
GTCCTTCTCCTCAGGGCTGCTCTCAATCCACTTATCACCCAGCCTGTATTTGTGCTTGGGATTGCCCCAACCCATGTGCAGCACCTTGCACTTGGCCTTGCTGAACTTCATGAGGTTTGCATGGGCCCACCTCTCAAGCCTGTCAAGGTCCCTCTGGATGGCATCCCTTCTTCCCTCCAGCATGCCAAGTGCACCACGCAGTTTAGTGCTGTCGGCAAACTTTGAGGGTACACTCAATCCCACTGTCCATCTCACTGACAAAGATGTTAAACATGGCTGGTGCCAATACCAACCCCTGAGGAACGCCACTCATCACCACTCTCCACTTGGACACTGAGCTGTTGACCACAACTCTTTGAGTGCAACCATCCAGCCAATTCCTTATCCATCAAGTGGAAAATGCATGTGTTCACATATCAGCAAGGCCAACATAATGAGATAAAGGGGCATCTCCTTGGTTAGCATGACAGACCACATGTCCTACAAATGGCAGTCTATCATGGAATTTATAGCATTATTTTTCAGAGACTAAAATGAAATGTCAGTTTCTGGATAGCCTATATAATATATCTACCAATAACAGGGCAAGGGGGGCAGAGGGACATGGACAGACACATATAACCCAAATATGAAGTGAACTGAAAATGATTTCACAGATATTGAACAAAATGTCTATGAGATGGTGTCTGGCTAGATAGACAGAAGGCAGAGACAGAGAGGAAAATGACCTTGTTCTGAACAATAGAGTGATTCATATGGATGAACCAGATACCCCAAATTAGCAGCTAGTAGGAGAACTGTATTGCAAATGCAGCTCAACCTCCAACGTATCAAGTGCTGACTCAATCCTATTTGCAAAATGAGAAAACATGAACAAAATAAAGTTAGTCACCTTTCTGAACTTGACCATTTTCCACCTGATAAAAATGTAGCAGCATACTGAGCAGGAGCTCCAGGTGGTATAAGTCAGTACAGCTCTGTTGTCACCACAGATGGCAAAGGATAATGTATTTTGCAGTAGTTGCTCTCCCACAAAATCAAATACACGCATTGCTTGATCTCCTCTGGCAGCCCGCGTGTGTACACATGCACATGGGCATACCCACACTAAGACAAGTTTCACAAACTCACTGTGTTACACCTCAGTGTGCTGCCAAACACTTCATATGAGGGGGTCTTAGCTCTACTCTGCCATGGCCCTTTTCTGGGCATCAAGGGGAAAAGATGATATGGGTGACAGAGTTAGAAAAGCTCTGCTTCAATTTATGCAATAAAGATGTTTTCTTCCAAGGAGCTTTAATCTGCAAGACTGTAACTTTCACTCTCCAAATAGAGCTCAAATTCCTGACCTTGGCACAGCATCACAGAGGACTTGTTTTCACTCACATGGATTAACTGTCACTGAACAACTCATCCAAGATAATTGGCACAACCACTCCTCTTCTTCAAAGCTAGCATTTCCTCACCTATTTTCCCTTCTTCCTCCAATGAGTATGTAATGTACAATAGTGAGTACATAATGTATAACAGGGACTTTAATTACCACCACATCAATTGGCAAGACTGTTATCCTGAATAAAGTCTTCCAATCATATTAAGTGAACGAAAGCACAGCATAGTGCTGTATAAGACACCTGCAAGCACGCTCCAAGTACCAGACACAGTTATGCACATTGCTATGTACTCTGCCTGGCTCCTGAGAAAGGAGATGCAGCAGCCCAGGAGGACCACCTGGCACACGTGGCTACCTTGCTACCAGACTACAAGTAAGTGCGCTGGTACTGACCACTTCCTATGGACAAACCTATATCCATGCTCTTATCTGCATGTACCCACACAGTTTACATGCCAACAGAGAGGCCTATGACCCACCCATAGTGTTATCTTGGAGCTAAGTCCAATATATTTTGTTCTCCTATGAGCATATGGCTTCCTCTGGCACTAAAGCTACTATTCATGAGCTTGAAAGGTTTCAGGAGTGTGAAAGAGGATACTAAAGAGATGTTGGCTCTATTCTGTGTTTCAACTAGGGCTGCTATGATTTGCCATTTCATGATCAATTTCACAGTATTTTTTTTCCTTTTAAACCTTAGGGGATTGCTTTGAAAAAATGTGTGTGTGTTTGCTAGTAAAACCTAAAAAAAAACCTTTTCTGGTTGGAGAGAAAAGCTTGGAAGTATACATGGAACATACGCTAGAATTTTAAAAATTTAACAGTAAAGAGGGCTCCTTAACCTCCCTCCTTAAAGTTTCTATTTTTAAGCTGAGCTTCACAATTTCTAACAACTTCAGGATCTCTGAGACTGACAATATTTTCCTGAATATTTAATATTATCCCTAACAAATGTATGAGCAAAGTACTTTTTGAGAAGCACTGTCCCAGCTATTTTGACTATACCTGCATACGAGAGCTTTAATTTTGAATATCTAATCATACGCAATCTGTCTCTCCAGCCTTGAAGTGGTCTCTGTCTCATTTAAATTTGGAAAAAAACTGGAAGAATGGCTAGAAGCTTTGAAATAGGCCAGTTTTGCTCACTCTCCTACGAGCAATTTTCAAAGGGCTGCAGAGTTCAATGCCCCACCTAACTGCACACAGGCTTTCCCCTCTCTCTCCTCTTGCCTTACATCCAGCAATCAGGTGGCCTCCAGGGATATCCCTTGGTTTATGCAACAGAAAGTTCAGCCAGCTTTCCCTCAGATCAGCTCAAGTAGTCATTGGGTTTTATACATGGGACACAGTGGGCTTACACAGCCAGGTGTGCAGAGGAGCCTAATCACTCTGGCTTAGGGGGAACATCAAATCACCTCCAGAAGAGTTAGGAACCCAGTGCCCACACCCTTTCAAGGGATTTACACAGCTCAGGAAGCCTCCCTTAGTAAATTCCAGCCCAGATCAATTAAAAAGGCATATGACAGAAAGAAGTTAAATGCTGCTATTGTAAAGCATCTTCTTAATTTCAAGCACACCTCTGAAGCAAGTAGTAGCAATTAAAACACCAGCCTCTGTAATTACAGCACAGGAGCCTGCCTCTGCCCTCACAGCTAGCTGTAACTGCTCTCACTTCTGGAGAGCTCTTCAGCAGCCACGCTCATTCATATTGACGCTCCAGGTCTCCATGCAGCTTATGGCTGTCCTCCACCACCGGCTCTCTGGGACCTGTTTGAGCAGCAGCTTGCTGTGATCAAGGATAAGGGCTTGGGACACTACTGCAATATCAGTATCTCAACAGCAGCATAACTTGCCAAGCATCTTGTTTCAGATGAACTAAGGCAGCTGTAAGAGGAAGGGAAGGAGCTGGGGGAAATATTAGTCATGACACAATGAAATCTTCCCTGACTTCATCCACCAAAGACAAAATGGTAACATGGCCTGATCAGGGCCCACAATCATTTAGGTGCCAACCTGATTTATCTACAGTGATTTCTGCTCCTACACCAGCTGTTCAAGTCTCTGCTGGGCAACTTGAGTGGGAATTTTATGCAGTGGGCCATTTCAACCATAGTATATTACTAGCTTCTCACAAATATTCCTCTCCGCGTAGGGGAGGAACGCTCATCCATCAAACACCTTGGTGCCTTCTCTGCTTGCCACGTGCTGCAATTATTTGCTTTGGCACAGCAGATCTCTGGACAGCAAGCAGGCACACTGTTATTTTCCCCAGTGACAGCATCAAAAAAGGAAAGCACATAAATTATAGCAGTCTTGGGGCCACCTTCACTTATCCTGCAAGGAACAGGATTTTTTTGTGTGTCTAAGTGCTATTTCTTTTTGACAAAAGATGTTTTATCACTGCTCCCAGCTTTCCTTGCCCCAAGAAGGGACAGTGCTGAATACATACCCAGCCAGGGCTCCCCAGTGTGCAGATAAAGCTTCATGGAAGAAAACCTTTTCAGCACAAGATACCTCAGCTCTGCACGCCCTGGGGGAGACAGGGGAAGGTTCTCTGCCCCGATTTTACATGCATTTTGCATCATTTTACACTTCTAGAGCAGCTGCTGTCTTGCATACAGGAAAATTCATAAAAAACTAGTAAAGGGCACGTCCTGCTTGTACGTACAAACATGGCAGGTCCCTGACTTTCTACAGGTCCACTGCTTCACACTGTCAGTCCATGAAATGTGCATGGCTCAGAAAACGAGACCACAATGAATGCCCAAATGTGTACGAAGATAATGCCTTTACATATTCAAGCCATGAGTACAACAAATGGGCTTGATTTACTTCTTGCTCCCATCATTTGTGTCCCCCTGCCCCCAATGACTTCAGTGGGATCTAGATCAAAATCAAAAAATCCATTTCAAGCTAAAGAGAGATTGGAAACAATTTGTCACTTTCTTTGACAGTATTTAGACCACCTTTCCTGGGAAGGACTGCACCAAAGGAAGGAAAGTAACAGGTGTCTACCCGAGTGGGGTGTCTGAAACAGCAGGAAGATAGTTGTGGAAATAAAGCAAAGGCACTGGACTACCGCAAGTCTAATTGAACCTTGATTTAACTGGGGCTGCAATTTTTAATCTGGATTTTATTACTACTACTAAGGGAAGCTGCTGAAGCATTCCTTATGTTTCCTTAACATCATTTTATCCAGCAGTCCCTGGAATGTATTCAATGTCAATTGGTATCTTTTCCCTGGGACAGACATCTACACCGGCAGCTTCTAGCACTGACACAACGCATCAACTCACATAAAGGAGAAATCACCATTAGCTAAAAATATCTAAATGAAAACAAAAAAGTGTTTCAAATGCCATGGTTTTAGCCCACCTTCCTTTCCTTGGCTCCATCTTTCTTTTCAGTGACCACTGAGATAGCCTCTGATATTTGCATAACTAACTGATTTATTATTAGTTTTTAAATAGAAGTGGGAGACATTTCCTTGAATTATATTTACAAAAAAAACATAACCTGATAAATGTTTTTTTTGTTAACAATCCATCCAAAGTCTATGAAGAACTAGTAAAAACACCAAGAAAAGGCCCAGAAAATCACCTGTGATTGAAAACAGTGACAGGCCATGACGTACTCTTTTCCCCACTTTCCAGAAGCTGCTCATTAAGTCCAATTTTAAGCTGTGGTGGAGACAAGCCACAGAAATTCCCAGGATGAGATAACACTGGTATCTGATTAATGAGAAATGTAACATCAATCAGACAGACTTGTAAGAAAGATATCACCGTCATGTGTACACAGGCGCCAGCATTACACAATGTGTTTGCCCTAGAGCATCCTACCCACCTGCTCCCTTCCTACTCAGCTCGGACCTTTGTGAAATTAGGCCCATTTCTCCAGTCTCATTCAAAGTTTCCACTTTTATCTCTAAACCTGCCTAAAGACAGTGTGGGCTAACCAAAGTAATTTAGGAGTGGAAATGACTGTATTTTGAGAGACATACTTGAGATAACAGGAAGACCAGCACACAAACCCAAACACAGCAACATCCAATGCTTTCACAAGGGAAGCCTTCTGCATCCTTTCTTGCAGTAGAAATGATCTTTGGAAAAAATGACCTCCAGATGTAAGTCATCCTAAGAAAAAGGTTCTTTAAAGGTAAAGCTCAAGATTTTTGTACTTCATGTGCTAAATGTAAACCCTTAGGGGTTTCCTAATAAGTCTGTTTAGGTACTCTGCACGCATTTGCTGGGTGAAGAGCAGCAACATGTTTGTTTGGTAGAAAGCAAGTACAGAAACACACTCTGTTATTCTGCACAAGCATGATAACCTTTTAAAACATTTAAATATAAAAGGCTAGAAAAGCAGGCATGAATGTGACTCCCCATATCCCTTGGGATGGCAGGAAGCTGGGAATGCTCCCTCAGCCCTCACACAGCCAGCAGCTCACTCCAGCTCCAGCACATTTCAGCTTTTTATAATGCAGAAGCCACTGCCAGGACTAATACATGCAGAGTCCCAACACATACAATGCTCTGTAAAGAAGTAAAACCCACTGAGTTGCCCAAGAGTGCTTTGGCTGAAGTAATTCAAACAGCAAAACAGCACTTTTTGAAATAAATCAACTTCAAGTGGATCTGGCTTGTTTCCAACACCAATTAATAGTAATATTGAATTCTTGGGCAGCTAAATATGCAGCTTCTACCCACTGGACTTTCATGCAATGACACTGTAAAACGCTAAAAAAAACCTGACTCACTTAGCCAGAGACTACATATGCTGTTTCCCAATACAGACCATTCAACACTCCCTTTTTTGAAAGTATTTACATTCAAATTCTTTTTGAGGGTAGTTTAGCAGTAAGAACTGCAGCACAATTCCTCTGTCCACCGTAGCCATATAATTGTTATAATTCGGCTTTCTAGGCCGAATGCATTCTTAGATATCTACAGAGACAGTCTAAGGAGGGGTACACTTTTTCCTCCCCTGGAAGACACTTCTGTTCATTTCCTTTAACAAAAATACACCAGTTGTGCTGTCTCTGTGCAAAATAACAAACTACCCTAATTCACAGCACTGACACTCATGAACCTGCCACAAGTGCCTGCTCCCCCACAAACAGCAATCCTGCAAAGAACCAGCACCTTTCCCTTCAAGCTCCCACACACCCACACATGCTCTCTATCATGGCCAGAGTTACAGCATCTCCAACTTGACTGCCAATACTCACCTGCTGCCCAGCTACTACTGTTATATTTAAGCCACAGCCTTGCCTCCAACAGTATGATTTCTCTGTGAGTAAGGGCCATTTGGGGTTACAAGAAAAACAGCACTGCAGTTTCAAGCTGTGGCATCTCAGAGACAAAAATCAATAGGGAAGTTCGGAGGCAAAGGAAAAAAGAAAGGATGCCATGCTGTATTTCACTGAATATGTACTTTGGACATAACAGAGGATTCTTCATAGGTAACATGGAAAACTATTGCTAAAAATTAGGAATATATAAGATCTTGTGAACCTGAGAGCAGAGAGATGATTCTAGCAGCCTTTTAAATCAACTTACTGTCTCACTTTCCAAGCACCAACTTCTGATCATTTCTTTTCGCTACTGTATTCAGTGTTCAAGGCACACTTTTTCCTTGCATCTTCCCTATACCCTACTTCAGGAAAGGACAAATCACTGGAACAGGGGCCAGTGGCATACCAAGGATGCTTGGGAAAGCTGCTCTAACTTTTATTTTTATACATTTGTACCAGCTGGTAATTCATCTTTTACAAAGCTGTGGATGGCTGAAATTTCATTGCAAGGAAACCATGCTCTGTTTAATAATAAGAACAATCAAATGCCATGATTTGTAGAAAGTAACTTTTTTCCTTGACCTTTTTATTACTAACAAAATGTCAGCAGATTATTAAAGTGCAGAGAGCACAATCTATGATAAATAACCTTGTGTTGCCACATACCAGACCAAAACACCTCCTTCTCTCTGTCCAGACATGTACCTTAGTTTTCCAAAACGGCTCTGATTTATAAAGAATTATAGATAACAGAGTCTGAATGCCAAGTGCAATACCATGGGTGAACAGGGCTTGCTCAATTCCTGGAAGCATAAACAAAGGGGGGAAAGGAACAAAAAACCAAGAGCCGGAATGCAGCCTTACTTCTGTATGTGGCAGCTGCAGGATCACTGCTGGCATAACACATGCAATCTTTATCTTTACCTGAAATACAGCATCATGAAAAATTGGAAGGGACTCAGCAAAAAACCACAAGGCTGTCTCCAGGTCTTAAATCAACTGCAATGAGACATTTAAGGTGTTCAACCTACTTAACTAATCAAAGACACTTAAAGCATCACCTGATCATATACTGCAATTACTTAGAGGGAAAAGATGTCAGAAAGCTGGACAAATGAAGCTAGAAAAAAGCCAGATTAGAGAGAAAGTACACATCTTTTATTGCAAAGATAATTACCCTTTGCACACATTGCTGAAGAGCACAAAAGAATCACCAACAAAAATTAAAATGCACTGCATGCCTAAGCTACATACTGTAATTCAACCAGAAGTTACTAGACATGAGGTAAGAATCCCCGGCTAAAATCCTGTGGCTTGCAGATGCAAAGTCAAATGAGATCAGTAGGACTGATACTTCTGTCTTTAAAATCCAGGATGCAAAGAAAAGCTGAATTGTCCAAAAAGCAAACTCCAGCCTTCCTACCTGAGCCCACTCACTCACCAGATAAACACCAGATCACCATGCCAAGTGCTGCAGAGTCTTTCTCCAGGCTGCCCGAGTGCCGTACCACACCACGCTATAAGCAAGCAGCAGGGCAGCCTGCAATGGGCAGCTTGTGTTGCTTGTTAAATATTTCTAGCCCCTAAATACTGCATTTATTCTCCACTTGATTCTTCTAAGGTCCATTTCCAAATCAGCCCAAAGAAAAAAACTGCTTTACTGACTTCAGTAAAATAAACCTTTTTATTATTTCATATGCTGTTTTATTTTCTGGTACTCAAAACTAAATGGTATGGATATATACAGTACTGGGAGTCTCATCTGTAGCTCATCTAAGATAGACTCACTGAGCCAATGGCTAGGAGCACAGTAGGATTGCCCATTAAAAATACAACGGTATAATTCAAGGCTTCCTGTGGGCACCATCTATGTGTGCAGCTCAGCTCATTTTCAAAACATTATTAAGAGCTACGCTACTTAACTCACCATTTAATTTTGATGTTAAATGAAAGCAAAGAGCATGATGAAAAAGTGGCAGTGAAAAAAACAAAAAGATGAGCCTGAAGATTTCCCACTAGCTTTAACCAGAGAGTAAACAGGCATACTCTGGCTGGGCCAGAGCAGGCAGACAAGGCCAAATAATCCAGAGAAGAGATCAGACCCTCTCTCTACCCTCATAACACAGTTTTGTAAGCCAGCAACACAGGAAAATAAACAAAAACCCAACCCCAAGACTTACTTTCTGTTCATTATTTTCTAGTGCAGAGGCACAGAGGTGCAAGCAATCTCCCCACAGTTACAGGAGGCCTGTGATGGAAGCAGGAACTAATACTGATCTCCTGAATCCAAAGCCAAATGCCATAACCACAACATTATCCTACTTTCATTGCCTCAACCTGTCTGAATCCAGAAGTACCAAATTACTAGGGGAGGGAAGGGAAGAAAACAGAACATTTATCAGGAATATTTCTGATCCACCTAGAAGCAGACACTGCTTACATTGATGTAAGTTTCCCATGTTGCAGTCCAAGGAATTTGGAACAAAGGTGTGAACTTTTAGTGCTCAAAATACTCAGCTTTCTGAAGTTCAAGTGAGGCTGACACAGACCCTCTATTAAATCAAGCAAAAAGCCCCACATTGCTTAATGCTTTTTAGACAGGGGACTGGAATGCTCAAGAGATTAAATAATTCGCACACTGCCTTTCACCGGGGGTTCACATCCAGCCCAGATCACAAATGTCAAGCACAATCACGCGCACTCTTGATAGACTTTGAGAGGTAAGAGAATGGCCTGAGTACAATTCCCAGAAGACAAATGCTTGTGTGGGACAAGTCCCTGTGGAACAGCTTGGCAGCAGTCCTAGCAGGACAGCAAGAGAAGCCAGTGGAAGGAATACTGCTGAAAAGTGGTGTCTTGGACCCCAGGGTACAGAGGTGAATAAACGAGGGAACACACTTTGGTTTCCCCTTGACTGAAGACCCAGTGAAATCCTGTCCCAAATAAATCACTCTTATCCACACGGAGAGGCAGGGTGTGCTTACAGCAGCTCTGCATTAAAAGCATAAAGATGCCATTCTTATTTGCACCAAACATGCCAAAACAAAGAGCTGGTGAGTTTTTGCACAGGATACACAACTCTACACACCTTGTGATTTGCTCAGGCACTCAAACAAGGGAGCCAGAGGGAAGCGACTGTCTGCATAAGCGGCCCACAGCTCCAGCCAGGGAGGAACAGCAGAGGCAGGTACTGGCAGATGGCACAGCGAGGTGGTGTGCACCCACTCAACCAGCCTGGGGACCTGAGCTGTTGCAACTTGCTACAAGCAGAAAACAGCAGCAAACTACACCTTGCTGTGCAGCATGGGCAAAGCACAGAGGGAGCAGAGCCTCCAGAGAGCAAGGCTACAATCCAGTGCCTTCAGAGCTGACTCCTGCAGTAGGATTTTTCGTGCAGTGCCCCTGCTTATGTAGCTCCAAGCTGGGCTTGAAGGTGCAATCTGCTTCTCCACTCTATTTCCACAGCCATTTTCACTTGGAATGCCTGCTGTTTCATTTCAAAAAACTGCTGCATCCCTGAGGTACAAAGGGCAGTAAACTCTTCTAGCAAAACCTGGGAGTTGGCAGTAGAGAGGGGAAAATAAATCATCAAGGACCACATTGATGTAGATTTTCTTTCTGTCTGGAGCAAAACTTAAATCTCTTCATTCTTCCCTCGTCGTGGCTATGGTAATAATGCACAACCATTCATTATCGTCATCGTAACTAGAAAAGCCCCTTTCAATTTAGCACTTATTATAATTATGGCAAATTAAATAGTGTCTAGAAAAAAGTCTTACTTTTTCAGAGCTATTATCTTACCTCTGTGAAACTCTATCAGTTAAAAGTTAATCTAGCTATTAAACAATAAGGGTTTGTATCTATTCAGTGAGCAGAAAAGCTGAAAATTGTTCAAATTCCATTTCCAAATTCAATACCACATCTCCACGGGAAAACAGGAGAATCTCATTAATGATAGCACAATGTCCCTTTCGCATTGCAGAGACAGTACTTGAGCACCAATTCTCCGTTCACTTTCATTCACCTCAATAAAGTTTCCTTTTTTAATATGACGAAAAAATTTGCATTTTACAAAATAACACACCAAATGACTGCCTTTGTGTGTTTTCAGCAAAAGTTCTCTCTGACTAGTGGTGTATTGTTAACGTGATTTCTCTGAGACACACAGGATAAAAAGCATTTGGCTGCTGTGAAGTCAACGGAAAACACACAGCTGTCAAGAGCGTCAGATGTCAAACACAACACAGGAGATCAAACTACAGAGACCAGGAGGAAATCAGGTAAGAAGCCACATGCATTTACATGCCATCTAATAAATATATGGTGATAAGCAGTAAAAGCTTGGAAGATCCAGTTCTGCAAACATTGACTCACACAAACAAGTCCCTATTTAGAGCAATCCCACTGCAGTCAAATTTCTTTTGTGAGGACAAAGCAGACATGGATTTCATGCCTATTCACATCTGTACCATGGAAGGATGTGATAATCCCAAACACAGATCCTTCCTAGAAAACCAGTCTGTTTAAAGCAATTAATTTCTACACTGCTACTCAGGAAAAAAAAAAGAAAGAAAGAAAGAAAAAAAGACAAAGCATCTACAAGAGGTATCCAAGAGAGGCTCTTAGTAAATGGTCATTCTATGTTCTCATAAATAAATCAAACACTAGCTTGGTAATACTTGAGCTGATATTAGAAGCATTATTTTTAAACACAATGTAAGCATACCAGCCTTCAGGAATAAAATAATAAGCAGGACATATCTTTATTATATTGTTGTTCAACAATTGGGAAAATATTAGCAATAATTAGCAGCCGGTACTAGACTTGCTCTCTGCTAACTGTGCATCTTGTGAATAACAGCAAGGCTTATATTAACACAATGATGTCAACTGACGACAGCTTTATAGCAGAGAACAGCATATTGTGCATTTCTGGGAAAAGGAATCTTTAGCACTGTGGGGATGATTGTGGTTAAATTGCTTCTGAGTCACAGTCAGTTGTTGCTCAATGATTCTCACTTGGTCCCTACCTACCTTTTATTTCCTCATGAGGATGCACCTGTTCGGAGTAGAGAATAAAACTGGCACTGTCACACCCGCTCTTGTAGCTAATTTAGAGGAGTTATTCAGTGTCTTGCTTACACAATGGGATTATTTTTGTTTATATTACAGAACAGCCCAGCAGAAGCCAAGGCCGCATTGCATTAGACATTGTGTGAACTTACAATAAAAGATAGACCTTGACACCAAAGAACATGTAATTCAAGTAGACAGAAGATGAAAAAGGCATGGGAAGCTGATGTTAATACACCCTGGCCACCTACCTTCTTGGGGCACTCAGGAATAGGAGACTCTACAGCACACTTCTCAGATACACTCATGGCTAAGGGATCCTCCCAGCTTCTCAGCACACCTCACCCTCTTGGAAAAGAAAGCTTTTGGCACCTACACTGAGGGTTTCCACAAGCCAGAACTTGAATACCAGCCTGGAAAAAATTAGGTTAGATGCCTGACAGTCTGGGCTTGGTTTATACAGCCTCCAGCCCTGTCCTCAGCTAGAGCTCCCCGAGTCTACTGCAATGCATAGTTGTATGAAAAAATGAGCGCAAGTAAGCCAATGTGCCTCCCATGACCTAGAGTCCAGAGAGAAATTCAGGTGGTAACAGCAGAGTGATTCTATGCAACAAAGCCTGGGTGGATCACCAGTCAAAAAAATATGGGGCCTGGTTTGCATCCACAGAACCTGAATTAAAACAAAAGAAAAAAATCCATTTATATCCTTTCTTATCAAATTATATCTGCTCTTCAGTGAGGGATGTTACAAAGGCCAAGCAAGACAAGGAGGTTGGTCCAAATTAACAGATGTTAAAACAGAAAGAAGAAAATCTATTTTAAACCAAATTCAAAAGTACAAAGACAGTGTATTTCATGCCTAACACACCTGTGTCCTGCTCTAGATCGACAATAACAGAGAGCTCCATGGAAGGCAGCTTAAATTACTGCCTTGCTCACTGGTGCTGCAATTTGTATGGTGCGTTCAGTGTTCACAGAAAGCCTTCATAATCCAAGTAAGGATTTACAACTTTATGGAAAAAAAATTATATTGCTCAGACCTGAACTGTCTTTGACCCACATATGAAAGAAAAGGTCTTGAAACAATCTGCAAATCGAGATTTCTTTCCTTAGTAAGGTAAGGGGAAAAAAAATTATTCACTGTATCAGCAACTGTCAGGCTTGCAGCATTGCCTGAGAATCTTTACAAAGCAACACAGCAAGAAAAGGCAGAAAGATTCATCTTCTAGAATGTAAATCTCACCTATTTGCATCCATGCCAGGAGCTTACTAGAATAACCACCACTACCACCACGAGCCCAGCATTAATTCCAGTGACAATTTCACATTCAGCTTCCAGGGATTTTACAGATGAGCCAGCAGCAGCTCCCTGAGTGAACTGTGCAATGTTTGATAAAGTGTCAAAAAGCCTCAGTCACCTCTAATTACTACATAAAAGTGATCCTCTCCTAATGCCGAAAGTCTTACCAAAAAGAAAAAAGACAAAAAGAAAAGACTTAAAATTAAATTGCTCTTTTCATTCTGCCAAGATTAACCATGGTGAGTAACAGTTACCCGCGCCATGCAATGCAGCAGAGTTCCCTTCCTCTCGTCACTGGGAAATGGAAATTGTTTGCCGTGTGGTAAGAATTCCCTGTCATTATAATCTGAGAAAAGAGCAAAACAATTGTATAGTGCAACACTAGCGTAGGCTTTGCACTCTTAACTGGCATCAAACAACACAAGTAACAAAAGCCAAACTGTCTCTGCAGCACTGGAGGTGGGAAGGAGCAACAACACATGAACAGTTGTCTGGAACAAACTGCATTAGCATGGAAATTAAAGTGCCTCTTAGAGCAATCTCATGTTTTTTGCAGTGAAAGAGACCTAGCAGGACACTGTTTTTGTGCTCAAAGTGCTGGGATACAGAAGGACCAAGTTCACATTCAAGCTTTCCACTCAACACAGAACTAGACATTTCATCACTCAATGCCTCTTCTGCATCTTATAAAGACAAGCAGCAAGTCTGCTTTTATCTTAGCCTCTGCTGATCAATTTAGACAGCATACCCTTTGGGACGCTACTACAGTAGCATCCCATTTTGGGAATACACACAAAATAGCTATTACATTATTCCTTGGGGGTACAATTTCACATTGATTGATCCATTGACAGGTTAGGCAGGATGCAGCAGGCAGACTCAGTGGTGGGGTCCCCCCCCCCCCCAAGGATAGCTGCACATGTGCCAGTTTATTAAGGATGTGTGTATTTCTCTTGCCTTTAGTTGGTTAATTTTACACTGATACTATAATCATGCAAATGGTAACGAGGTTGCCAAAACACCCAAATTCACACAGCCCTACAGCCAATTCCCAAGAAGTCAAAACTTGGCTTGAACTTTAACAAAACACATACAAAAACTATTATCAATAAGGCTGCCAGCACAATGAGGTTATTGATATTGGCCCATAGCACAGACCTCAGTGACACATTTCAGAAAGGAAGCCCAGGTATACACCTAGCTGTTTATTAAACAAGGAGGAGAAAAGAGCCTTTTAAATTGAGAGTTTGATTTACATGTCTATAAATCCTTCAATCCAAAAGGAGCACAAAGGAAATAATGGCACAACTTCAACTATAGCTCTGCAAACACGATACAAGGCTATCTGAGACTAGGGAACAAGAGATATGCCCACATTTCTTATCCAGGTTGCAAAAAAAAAAAAAAAAAAATCAAACAGGTAAGTGGCTGGACTATTCTAACCTAAAAAAAAAAATTTTTAAAAAAATCCTTTTTTCACATCATTCTCCTTTCATGATGGGCAGAAACAATTTAAGGGTGACTCTTAGTAGCCTGCTGTCAGCTGCTTCCCATTTTGCAAAATATTCCCCTTTAATCCCTTGATCTTTTCTTATTACACAGATGCATATACAGTACCTAGAGCCCGATGCAAGCATGACACCCCTACACCTTGAAACAGTATTCCAGTAATTCAGAAATGTGAAAGTTATTGAAGCAGTCTTGGCTTTTGAGTTCCTCAGTGATAAAATATTCCTGTCAGCAGGCATTATTTTGGGAAGTTTTTGCTATTTCCTGACTCACCTGATCTCACATTCCAAGCTTGGGAGAGAGCACCCATGAATTAATTTTGCTCCCACCACCCCCAGAGTAGCAACGGAGAGAAGCATTTCAACAAGGAGTCTCAGAGCTGCTACTAATTGAAGGCTGGCTTAAAATATACAGTATGCTAAAGTGTGCTGTGACCAATTAGTATCGCAGCGGAAACACATGGGTAGTAAATTTTGCAGATGGGAAAACTGGTCCTGAAGAGTAACCCATCACCATGGTGGGGGAGACACGAAGGTGGCAGGCAGGTACAATGGGAAGATGAGATTGCAAAGCCAGGGCAGTGTGTAGCCAGGTGTGAAGAGAACCAGTTGGAATTTGGGTCCTCAGCAGCTCATTCTCTGGAGCAATAAAGCAGCAGGCAGGAAGGTCTGGGCAGGATGTACGCTGCTCCTTAGCCCTCCACAGAGGCTCAGCAGCTGCTTATCAAAAGGGTGTTTTTCAGGATGGTTGTCTCCTTCCTCCTTCATTGCATGGCCAGAAAGAGCCACAGTGGCAGGGAGGGGCTGGGATGAGGGCTGAACCTGTGATTTAGAGTCAGCCCTGTACAATTAAATGTACCACAGCAACACTGCTCCATAAGGAGGGCTGTGAGCTCCACACACAGCAGCACCTGGAAGGAGTTTGCTCAGTCTCAGAAGCTTGGCACTCTGGAATGCACAGCACAAGTGCCAGCAATGACAGTCAGGAGCCTGCACGAGGAGTAAGCAAGCCCAGCCCCACACCGAGACAGGCTGGCATAGCAGGTCACCATCATTCTTGCCTAAACCCACATGTACTTGGCATTTGGATTGTCTGTTCCCATTCCCTGAGCTGCTGCTTGTGTTTCCTTTACCTTAGTAACCACAGCAGGCATGCACAAACACCTACAATGTACTGCCAGAGACATCTCATGTTGAGCAGCGGAGGCGTGAGGAGCAGCATTTCTGGCTGAGAAAACACTGTGCTATTAATGCTCCAAAGGCAGGGAGGTCAGGAGAAGAAACACTGAACACAGCTTTTTCCTCAAACAAAACGGGAGATCAAATAGTACAAATCCGTGCAGTTGCAGAGGGAGGTCTGTGCTCCATGGCTCAGAAGCAGCAGGACCCTGCAGACACAGTTCAGGGCACTCTCATTTTCACCTCTTGAGCCCCTGATCCAGGCCTAAGAGACCTGCACCACTGGCAACACTGAAAATCTCACAATTGCCCCCAGCAGATAACAGGTCCCTTGGACATGAAGTTAGACGAACCCAATTCAGATCAGCTTAACTAAAACTTTTATGATCTATGAACACAATATGAATTAGTTGAGTCTGAGTTTTGCTCTGAACACAGCACACTGACTTCAAACGCTGCCCATTACAGATTACAGGAACACATCTCCCTAGACATATCCCAGATTCCAAACCACAACGCCATATTGGACACGGAGCCATTTTTCCCCTGCTGTAGCCAAGAAAGCACCTTGCTAAATACCTAAACCAGCAATGGAAACTGAACCACCTGTACTGTACAAGCCTCCCTCCCACCCTCCTGATGAATCAGTGTTGCAATAAAGTACATGGAAATTAAATTAAGTACCATGAAAAGATTACAGCAGTAAATCCGCCTTTCAGTTACATTCACGTAGCGCCATGATTAAATCATTCCTTAGGTTCACGTTGTCCGCTTCAGACCAAAACAGGCTGCGGGCACGACTAAGGCCTGCATTTTTTCCCTTGAATCAGAGAATTGCCATCCCTATCTTGATCAATAGTGGCATAAAGTAAACTCTGGCACTGAACCAGACTCCTTTGCTCTCCCCATGGCTTTTGGCCCAGCTCAGCTGTCACCCTCCTCACCAGGCTGGGGCGAGCGTATTCTCAGGGTCACCTATGATCCCACCATGAGTTGCCCTGCAGAGAACACCCATTCTCCACTTTCAGCAAGAAAGCTTACCACATGCAAAGGGGAAGCCGCCGCAAAGCGTGACTTGAGACTTACCTCCCTCCCTCCCCACTCACACCTCTTTGGAAACTTGCTGCCAAGGAAGAAAGGTGGCAGCTGGGACACATCCAATGCAGCGGCTGCTCTCTGCTGTACAGACATTGCTGAATACTACTATCTTCTGCATCAGTGCAAAAAGAGGGAAGGAATATTTTGACAACAAAGATACTGCTGCAGCTGGATGAAGTGGTGACTACACAGCTTAAAGAAGTTTCCTCCTCACTTACATTAAACAATTGTTTCACACTACAGCACTTCAGGTTTGCATGGCACTTGAAAAACATGGTTTCTGATCCAGCAGACAGTTGTATGTGCTTATATATTTATTTCTCCAGGAATGCTGCCTTGCTCTACTTAGTGCAAGCTAAAAGCATTTCCAAACTCCGGTCTACCTGATTTTTAGATAGCAATGCAAATGGCCTCTAGTATGATATCTGTACAAGTGCCTATAAGAAAGGTAATACTACCATCACTTACACATAGCCAATTACTATCAGTGCAGACAGCCTCCTTACTATTTCCTCACCATCCTGGAAGAAGTATGTTAAAAAATGGGTTCCACTGACCAGATATGCCCACACATCTAAAGAAACGATGTCACCTTGACAGCCTGCAATCCCCCATGCCATGCCAGCCACACACCGGGCCATCCAGCCCTGCCATGCACAGATGCTGCAGGGCGGGGGCAACGACAGACACGACACCCCACAGCTCCCACCACCAAACCCCAAACTGCAACAGGCACACACAGAAACAGCAAAACACCCTTGCTACACACAGCCTGGGCACAAAGCATGGGCAGAGCAGGGTTCCCTTCCCAGAGCTGCCAACGCTCAGCCACTAACTGGAATCGCCTCGCTCATAAGACGACTCTGGGGTACCACGTTATGGTTAAAAATAGGCAGCCTGGCTGTGCGGGGGACAGGAAGAAGGACTGGCTTGGGGGGGG
>NW_010972609.1:14503771-14630499 GCF_000737465.1 Haliaeetus leucocephalus | reverse complement strand
GCCCCGGGACCGCGCCGGCCTCTCCCCGCCGGCCCCGCTGGGGCTCGGCTCGGTTTGTGATTCCTCCCCCCCTTCCCCCCCGGAGTTTGTTTCTTTCTTCTCCTCGACACAGGGAGAGGCTGAAGCCAAGGCAGAGTAAATAAAGCAAAAAAACCAACCCCAACCCCCTAAACAAAAATCATGCAGACGCACACACCGCGCCCAAGCAAGCAACTAGCCTTCCTTGGGGTTCACTGATGCCATTGACATGTGCAAGGTAATGGAGAAAAGTCAACCTGGGGAAGTCGCCACGCTGAAGCCCTCCAGCTGCAGGAGCACTTTGTCTCAGCATCCAGCCATATGCCTCCTCCGACGCCGTGACTCAAAGGCGCCCGTGCAATATGCAGCCCTGACAAGCAGCCGGGCACGCTCCCAGCTTCGCCTGTGCGTCCAGAGCGAAAAATCAATCCCATGGCAAGCACGGACCCCTAAGCTCCTCCAGACGAGGAGGACAGTCCAATCATCGCATCCCTGGCCACAGCCTGCCTGCCCCTTGGGGGAGGCATGACTTTACAGGCAGTACAGTATCTGGTAAAACATCACGAGCAGAAAACAACCCAGCCACACACGTTTAACTGCTGCTTCCTCTTCCCTCCACCCTGCAGGTCCCACAGTTCAGTGCTGGACCAAGAACAGGAAGCCAAGAGGGACTTCATGCCTCCTTCATTGCCATGGGAAAAGGTAATGCCGAAAGTCCACCCAGACTCAGAGTAGCAGAGCTAAAAGGCACACAAACTTTCTGAAACCAAAATCACATGAGAGCATAATGTGACCAACATGCACGTCTGACTTTCATCACCAAGTCTGAATCACCTACGTACAGCTGAGCCCTTGGTGCAAAATAGAGCATGGAGCTCAGACTCATGCTTCTGAAACCAGAAGTGTTAAACCAGACGCCTGAAGTGTGCTGCTATCCCACCCTTCACAAAAAAAGCTAGATCCTTTTTCTCTTTAGTGTGTGCAGCCCCTAAACCAAGACAAAGACCAACCAGCTCTGATGTTGCCCATGCTACCCAGGAAGCCAGCTTTCAACTCTAAAGAGCAACAACTCATTAATTGAAAAGGTCTCCCAGATCCAAAAGAAAAATCCTGAATTCATTCAAAGCTGCAAGCTCAGCTTGGACCAGGACATAATTTCTCTCACTCACTGCCTCCAGCCAGCTACAGCCCATCCACACACTACAAGGCTTCACCCTGCATCGCTTATATCCACGTACCTAACCTTAGCCAGTAGAGGTAGCTGATTTTCTTCTAATGAGCTTGGTGGGACATAGAGCAGTATGCACTATACCTAGCTAGGAGTACAGCATGGTACTGAAGAGAAAATTCACCATCTATTTTTGCTCTTTCCTAGAAGTTCTAGTACAAAACAGGACTATAAACAGATTATAAACTAGACTATGAACAGATCCCACAGCCTAGGCCATCCCTACTATTCAAGAGCCACAATGGTCCTTCTTTAACCATTAAATAAGCCCCTGAATCACTTGCATAGGCAAGTAGTTATTAAATTCACCTGTATTTGTAGTGATTTCTGCCATCATCTGCAAGGTGTGGAGACTTGTCATGATTCCAGCTGCCTTCAAGTCGGTTGGGATTTTGACTTAATCCTCAACAAAATTTTACCCTTACAGCAAGCCTGTACTGTGCAATGGGGCAGGACACTGCATGGAGATGTCAGAACAAGCATGAGCCAAGGCCTCTCGTCACCCTGGCTCAGGGCACTGCCAGGCAGAGCCGCTGCGTTGAAGGCAGAAACAACTTACCCTGGCTCATAGTGTATCTCCCTGCTGCATCCTGCCCCATCTGCTCCAGGCCACACCAGGCTTCTCTCTGTGCCCTCCGCTCCCTTCACCCTTCTGCTTTTAGGGTTGACTCACTCAAATGCAGCCAGGTAGTTTGACAGCACCTTGCCTGGTTCAAATGGCTTTTTCCCTAAACCATATAGGCTTGACATTGATCCTGCTGTCTGTGTCCAGATTGGCTTTGTCCAGCTGTGGCAACAGAAGTGGCTCCTTGGCTACTTTAGTACAGAGATCTAGGGTTTCTAGCAGCCCTACACAAGTCACAGTGGGTCTCAGAGTACACTTCCCAAGGACTTCTGTTTTAAAAGTTTTAAAAACCCTTTTAAAAGTGTTTTGGCTAAAGTTTTCCACTAAATTATTTTCTTCTCGGGCAATCATTCCATGATTATTAATATTTCATCTGTTCACTGCCACATCACCACACAGAGCTCATATGATAAAAAATGAGCATCCACAAACATCCTTGTCATAACAGTTACAGACCCTGATAAAGAATAATATGTTTTCCTATGTCCTCTAGGACAGCACATATGACATTAGTGATGTGGATACACAGAGCAAAAGGCTTGCCAGTTAAAATGTCAATATTTTGTAAGTAAAACTGGACCATCAGAGAAAATTTACATCAGACTGATGCTTTGCGTCATGTAGCCATGGCATTTCTGATGTGGTCCAGGGAGCACTGAAATTGGATTTCCTGTGTCTTCAGACCTTGCACCAGATGATAGGTTCTCTGACTCTCAGTTAGACAAGAGCAACATCCATCACTTCCCTGTCTGTCTGTCAAAGTCAGGACCTGAGCCAGGTCTCCCCCTTATAAATCCCCTACAGAAAAGTGAAGAAACTGAACCATGCAAACACTTAATATTTTTAAAGACTATTTTCCACAGCCCTCTAGTGTCTGTTCTGTTAACGGGCATTCAGAAGACAACACATTTGCTCGAGCTCTGCGGGTTACGATTACCTTGCCTGCACCGTCTGCAGGTCCTGCAGATATACCTGAGCTGCCTGTAAAACCCTAACGAGGTAGCTGTGCAGTACAAACCTCATGACCTAACCCTGCATTTGGGGTGAGGTTTGCTGTGTGCACCAGCTTCTGTCCTAACACTACCATCTGAACTCCCTAGCTTAAAGCTAATTCATCAGCATCCCCCAGATATGACATATCCCTTTGACAAAAGCTGACGGATGTACCTGGTGGTTAGGGCTGAGGTCCCTTTTGTCTTCCATTCTCCTTTGCAAGAAACCAGCCTTCCTTTTAGGGGGTCTGCAGCTGTGATTATTTTCTTTGCGCATTTGCCAGTGTTTGCAACACTTACCTTTCTCACCACAGCAATGTAACTCTGTCCTAAGACGGCTTGTAAACTGGTGTGAACTCTATCATAAGCAAGGGTAACAAAAACAGCAAAGCACAATAAGCTGTAATTGTAGTGCTGGGAGAGTGAAATCAGAGTGATTCAGTTGTGTTACCCCAGTCCTTACAATCCAATAATGCAACCCAGAGAGCTTAATAGTCAGGGCACTTAAAAACAATATCTAATGTCTTTTTATGACAACCCTAGGAGATGTGCAACAACACAGTACCAGTGCTGTTTAGAAATTGTGATAAAGGCAGACAGGGAGGTGAGCTGCAGCAACAGACAGATCACTCAGTTATTTCAAGTCAGCAGTCTGCTGTTTAGGAAATCATTGCAGCACTTTCCCCTGCATCTTCCTTTTTGTATCCTTCACCTTTTGCTAACTGCTGAGCTCCTCTTCTCTCCAACAGAGATCAGACCCCACCTATGTGAAATGCAAATACATACTCATTTTGCAGTGTCCACAAGACTTGAATTTTATGCTTTCCTATATCTCACAACATATCTACAACAGTTCTACAAGCTCCTGTTTATGACTAGAAAGTTTATTAAATACCATAAAAGCCATCAGATATATTTATTGGCCTCTATTAAAATGGAAATTGAGAGGAACAATCATATTCCTATCATTGTAATTAGTACAATGTCTCTACAGCCATAACCACATTAATCAGACATCATATGAATGGTTGTTAGCATTACAAGATATTTGCCCTTAAGCTCATGGCACATAGCAAGACAAGAAGCAGGAAGCTTTAAAAGAAATGAGTTAAAAAAGAAGTTATTAAACACAGGTCTTTATCATTAGCCATAAGCTTCAACACAGCTGTATACAATTAATGATAAGAAAAAGATCACTTTTACCCACATGCATTTTCCAGTGCAAAGTTCCTTAGCAAAAATATTTAATGCCATAGCTGGAGTTTCATGTTAATAAATAGCAGTCTGTCTGTTTAGAGCTCTGAAAAGTAAGTCCACAGCTAAACATGTTTGCTCATTTTACATTTTTAAAAACAAGAGCTGCTGCTAAACCAGGTTCCTAATTGCAAGGTTGCTAGAACAGGTCTCTGGGGAAGTTAGTTAGGAAAAAAACCACAAACATCTCCCTGGGAGCCACTGGAGATTGGAGTCCTCTTGTGGCAAAAGACAGAGGAAAATTTTCAGCAACTGATGACTGGTGAAAGTTGATGATCTGCACAGGAGGCTGGATGGTGAGTAACAGAAACAGTGAGTATCAGCCCTGCAAAGAGTATCACGTCACATTGCAGAGCATAAAAGCAGCAGCATGAAGGCTTCACAGCTGGCAGTGGGCAAGCATCAAAAGGAGCAGAATGCTACTGTGTTTTGATACTTCAGGCGGCACTTCTGCTTACTTTAGCAGCTCCTGTCTGTTAGTGTGTGTTCCCTGCTGAGATGATGTTTCTGGTTGGGTTTTTTTCCTCTGTTAGCAGAGGTAATTTTTCATGAGTGTTTTGCTAGCGAGAACTTTTCTCCTGGCTAATATATTCACCATACAGTAACACAGGCCAACTCCTGTCCTTCTTCTTGTCAGTCTGCTGCTGAGATGGGTAGATAACACAGTTCTAAGATCTTGTTTAGAACCTGCTGCTCTGTATTTCATCTCCTTTTCTGCTGTGTTGTTTTCTACCTGCAATAGTCCCTATGGACTGCCTTGAATTCAGCTTAGGAGACATTTTGTGTGAATGATGGTTGTTGATCATGTGAGCACCATGCTCCCTGTCTGGAGCAGTACTACAGAAGATGGGGTAAGTAAACAATCTGAGGGTCTTTCTTTACCCACATGTTGTGGTCAGAAGATTTTCAAATGCCCAGGTTTGGGCTTTGGGTTACAGTAAAGAGGTTATCTGGCTAGGAATTTCACCCAGTGGGCTAAGCCTCCAAAGGGCTCATGAGCCACTCTGATGGTCCTGTAAGAAAGGGTTTGAGCTTTCAGGAAAGATACTCCAGCAATAGATGCAGCAGAGGCTTTGGAGGCCATTTTGAAGACCTGCCAGTACCAAGATAAAAGATGACAGATGTTCTCATCTGCTTCATTTTCTCTGTAAGACCTGTCATATGCTTGGATGGTGCTCTGCTTTCTATAACCTTAACCCCAAGGGTGCTTTTGAGGAGTCTAAACACAGTGTCATTTCAAATGCTTCTACCCAGATCTCATCCCAGAGAGGTCTCTCATGATCTCAGATATCTTATATTAAACAAGACTTCTTGAGCAGATACCACCTTCCCTACCCTGCACCCTCGCTAACATAAACTTCTGTTTCAAGGGGGCTCACCCTCAGGAGTCCTAGATTTAGGTCTGTGCTGGGAGCTAAGACTGTTCTTCCACACACCTTGGTCTTGTTACCGCTGGAGTCAAATGAGGTTTAGTTGTGACTACCCAAGGTCCTAATTTCTTATTGCTTATCTGAAGGCTGTTCACATCAAGCACCATGAGCCTATTTTGTTTTCCTCTAAGTGTCTAAGATAACAAATTAAGCTGAATGCTGCCATTATGGCTTTGGCATGAAAAATAGATCAAAGAGTTTGGTTGCCATTGATTTGCTCCTGCAGGCCTGGCTAGTAACTAACTGCAAGTCTCCTCTCAGATGGCAGCCCAACACACTGAGCTGATCTGGTGAGCAAGGTTCCTTCTGCAGCTAGAAGCAGGCTGGAAAGCAGCCAAGATATCCATGATCTGACAAATTGTCCAGTGAAATCTGGGCTAGATTTCAAAGCCCTTGAGAAGACATGACATGAAACCAATTTGCTATTCAAAAACATTCCAATAGCCCTTGTTCTTGGTCATATTTCAAGCTAATTGCAAAGCAAGCTAGCTGTTATGAAGCCTTGAAGGATAAAACTACAACATACATGTATATGCAAATATATGCATACAAATATATATGTAAATGAACTTTTTCATAGCTGGATAAGATTGGAACATCCACATCAGTATGGGTAGCTGACATGTTTCTGAATGATCACAGGTTTCCTCAACAGCTAATGGGAAATGTCCATATGAAGTCAAACTTTATAAACAGCCAGGTTTTTTTAGTTTATTTTTCTTCCTGCCCCAGATAAACTTTGGAACAAATGCCAAGTTTAATCAGTCTGGACTGAGTGCTGCTGTCATACAGGAAACATTACAGTGAGAGAAACATAAACACATATCTCTCTAGAAAGGGTTTGATTATCAAACTCATAGATACAGACACAGAGATCTTCGTATAGGCCGGTACCAATCTCTCTACACATATCTATTTATTTATTGACTGATTGATACTCTGTCCATAGACAGATCTGGATCCAGGCAGGCAGACAGAAAGTCACAACTTAGTTCTGCTTTGTTCATGACTTCATTCTCTCCAGAGAGGGGCATTTTGACTTACAGATGACTGAATCTAGCTCCTGACACCCAATGGATGCTATTGATCTGGATGTCAGGCCAGAGAGTCACAAATCTGATCTATTAGTAGCTTAGTAATAACACTATATCATATTCTCAAGCTTGCAGCTGCTTCCAAACATTACAGGATGTTTTTGTTCTCACACTTGACCCCTTTTATTTTGCCTGACTCTTGACTCACTCTTGCAGCCAGCTCATCTCTGATAAATTATGGAACCCCTCACAGCTTCTTTCTTGCTCTGCTCTCTGAAATCCATTTTCTGTCTCTATCTGTGATCAAGCAAAAAAGTCTCCTTGACTGTTGCAATTCATTTTAAGGATTCCTCCCATGAACGGGACACCTGCACTTGCCACAGGGGCTTGAAAGAGATCAGGAAGAGAAAGTACAATAATATTTTCTGCTACTGTTGAAGGGCAGCTGGCTTACTAGTTTGTCGGCTCAGAGGGATGCCAGTATTTTGTCCTCCTTTTGCTTCAAGCAGGGAGACCTGTCCAGTGTTCCTGTCACAAATTACAACTGTAATTGTGAAGTAGAAGTAAAGCACAAAAGAGGGAAGCCTGGAAGAAAAAATCTGTTTCCCCAGAACAGACTTAACACTATCAAAGATGATACTCTGACTTACAGCCCAAAAGGGCAACACACAAATGTTTGTTCCAGAGCAAAATGTCCATCTCTTTTATGGCATAGAGGACCTGATTTGATCCCAGTCACTGATTAGATCTGTGCTATTGAAGTCCAAACACAAAGGTAGTCTCACAGAGGATGGCTGGATTTAGCTACTATTTGAGTTTTGAAATAGTGGAATAATAGCTTGGGAAGTATGATGCTGACCACAGAAAACTGTAGATATTTGCTCCATCATTTTGCCAATAAAATTATTAATGTCGCAGCTGTTTTCAGCCCCGATGAACTTTATTGTTCCACTGCCATATATTATGTCTCCTGATCCTCTCATACAGTAAAATCAGGCTTGCTGTGGTGTGTGGCTTTCTCATGCTATTGCTATGCTAGCAAGCAGGAGCAGATCTGGAGGGTGAAGAAATTGATAGTGAGGATGCAACATCCACACTATTTGCATTTCAGAGAGCTGGTTTTGGACTAGCTTTAGTCTGCTCCCATCAAAAGTCAGAATCTGTCAGCAGCTACAGTGAATTAGGTATGCTCCTAAAGTACATCTTCCCATGCTGTTTCACTGGAAGGGGGTCCAGGTGCATGTACTCTGAGACTGCTCTGGCTATGAATCAAAGAGCAGTAAATAAAGACGATCTGGAGATTTACCTCAAAACCACATTGCTGATCTGTCTGAAAAAAGAGAGTGACACATCTGAGATACAAGCAGGCTGCTGACTGAAGAAAGAGATACGGGTGGAAAAAAATACTGCTGAATGCAAAGAGACAGATTTTAGGATAACATGTTACCTTATCTGCTGAGTGTTAATAGCTCCTTGGGTTTGTACAAGCCCTGGAGAACACTGCTTAGCCCTTCTATCATAAGCTCCCTCTATTACTACCTGGCAGTGAGGGTTGGGCTACTCATCCACACTTCACACCTAGGGGCTGTGCAGCTAGCGGGGCAGCTAGCCCACATGAGGCATTGCTGGAAGCAGAACCCACAGCTGGAGCACCGCAGCCCCATATTCCACCCAGATCTCCACTGGGTGCAAGCCAAAGGCTGCTTTTTTCAATCCATCACTATCCTATGGTGTTTTTATGCTCTGTTTTGAAGATGAACCATGTTAAATGTAGGAGCCAGCCACTTTGAACTCTCACAGTAAAGATACAGGCATTAAAAGTAAGACCAACCTCTAAGAACAGATGTCTTTCTAAAAAGTCAGTCAGTGAAAAACTTACCATAGTTTTGAACAACGAATGCTATCTGTGGTTACATAGACCTAGAAATATATGAATGTGTTAGGTTAAAGTGTTATTATTCATATTTATATTCGTATGACTACAGGACTAGAGGAGTAATGTTCATCAGGCATATTTGAATGAAACCAGAGTTCAAGACCATCAATGATCTCTTACTACCCAGACCAAGAGATCCTCTGGGACTACGTGACATGCATTTAATCCTTGTCGTGCTTCTCATCAGGTCCTTGGGTACAAAGGAGAGAGTAGAATAAAGAGGAGAATAAAATATTCTCTTTAGCTGATCTCAGGGGGAGTCAAATAATTGCATTTGAGCATGGAGACCTAACATTGTAGTACTGTGCAAAAGTACCTTAAGTAACCCTTGGCAAAAGAGGTTTTTTTAAAAGCAGAGCAGAATCCAGATGAAGCTTCCTGGGTGTGGGGTCATATTAAAACCTTAAAATTCAGCTTATTTTCAGGAGTGCTGTGCCAAGCATCTTAGCCCTATTGTGGTTCTGCAGCAAAACTCTACGCTCCCCACAATTCTGTCAAAATTTCCAGTGAAACCAGATGAAATTCAGCAGTTCTGGACTCAGTCAGGAAGCTCATAGGAGGCCAGTATAAGCAGCAGCACGGATACAAGGCTCTGCTGGTTAAAGCCAGAGTGAAGTCCAGCATATAGATTGGTTTTGAAAAATTCCACTTGCCAGTGGTGGGAAATTCTTTTTACCAGTCAGCAAAAACATAATGGACTAGATCTAGAATGGAGCAATGCCATTTGATGTGAGCTGCGGGTTTGGAGATCATTATGTATTCTTTTTCTTTACCTGAGAAGATTGCTCTGAGGTTGGGTCACTGGATTATGTTGAATGGGTTGATAAATTTTAGGGATATTGGAGGAGAACTCTTTTCTCTTCTTCTCTCAAATATGTGTCTTAGAAACCTGCTTATACAGGTACACACAGTTTCTCCCTGAACAGATGTTACTTTTCACAAAATTAATCTGTGATGAATACTAAATAGTTTCAAAAAGCCTACTCGGTGAGCTGGTACAAAGCATAGAGCCCAAAGGAAAGAAAGGAGAGTCTGGTGAGGAAAAAATTGTCCCCTTCAGACCAGGTCCCAGTTCTGGCCTCTGCTACTGAATGTCTCTGTGAACCTTTTACCCGCTCACAGTTCCCCATCTGCAGGGTGGAGCCTTTCCCACAGACTTTGTTTACTTACATTTTAAACTCTTGACGTAAATGGATGTCTTACCTACCATGTCTAGAACTACAATTACTCCTATTCTGATATAAATAACATTTTATTTCAGCTCAGTAGTGCACTTTATCACTTGTAGAGAGAAACAGTCACTGACTTGTTCTTCTCTATTGCTTTCCTGTGGGTTCATTAGATTTTACCTTAAAAAACACAAAAAATACCAATGAGTTTTTAGAATGGAAGATATTCTTTTCCAAAACTAAAAGGACCTGCAAAGAAGAAAAGTTACCTTTAGAGAAGAGACAAATCAGTCACAGACGGTGTCTCTATTTCTGTCTGTAGGCTGTTGCCTGCCTAGAAAAAAAACTAATAAACGTTTTTCTATGCCTTTTTTATAAGAAAGCCAGTAAGATATACCCTAAATAACATAACCCTAAAAGCATAAGGCCACAAACTGGCAATAACTTCTCTTCCCCTCTCCTCTCTTTTTTCTAACAGAAAGAAAAGCTTGCTTGGTATGGGAGCAGTGTGCTTGGTAGAGGGAGACTGCGGGTGGAAAGGTAGGCGAACACTGTCTGGGGAGGGAGCAGACTCTCAATTCTTACTCAAAGCACAGGTAAATGGCATCTGTTCCAGAAAACACATAGGATTTGATGTCTGGCAGTTGCTTGGCAGACTCTCAGCTCACTCATAAAAGAAAATTCTGTTCTGTTAAAATGGGAAGGGACCTTTCTAAACACAAAATGAATATAAATAGATACCTGCGAGCTTGTCTGTGCAGATTTTTTTCCCTGGTTATACTGGTCTAATTAAATGGCTCGTGTTAGAACAGGGTGGACATTCTGATTTTAGGTGAAGAATGGATTTTGTCAGGATAGCTTAAAGAATTAATGCAGCAATATAAAGTAAAAAGGGCAGGCCTTGATTTTATACACAAAGTGTCCTCCTGGGAACTACTGCTGGTTTAATTACAGAGGCTGAAAGTCTCTCCCTTTCCCTTTCTATTATAACTACCCCATGTCGATAAGCCAAGTTTGAAAAGAGACTGAACTGATGGCTCTGCTGCATGATATTCACCTTCACTTGAAGGGATGCCAACTCGGCTGACAAGTGTTGTAACTGTAATGCCAGTAAACATTAACTATTTCACTTCTCAACAAAGCACACAAGGAAATCAAAGGTCCAAAGGATGTGGGCTTGTGGAAATGCTTCCCAGAATACAGAGCTTGGCTGCTGGTATCCATGAAAGCAATGTATTTAAGTCTACCTACAGTGAAACTGCAAGGAAGTTGGGGGGAGGGCACCAAATGAAGTCATTTTTCTGGAAGAGGTTAGAAGTAGGCTCAGCTTTCAAATGCTAGAGAAATAATACTTTTGTTAATATGGTTCTCTTGTTCCAAGAGAAACACCCCTCTTAGGCTCTGGAAACAGGGCACTTCCAACACACGCACGCACACACGCACCCCCCCAAGGTGTAACTGACCTGATGGGTGGGCAAGGGTTGTTAGGGTGTTTTTCATGAGCTGCAATGGCTCTCTTCAGGGACTTCTAGAGCTTAAGATGCTAAGAACAGTTTATCTCGAAGTATGACAAGGGGGAGGAGTGATAAAGGAAACAGGGGCAAGTAGTCTGCTGATTTCATTGCACTGCACAGAAATAACACCTTGACAAACTCAGTTAACTGTCTGTGGATGAGAAAAGAGGTTTTAAAATGACAGAAGTAGGTAGTATTGATTGCTCTGGATGAATTATATTATGTGGGTTTAGAGGAATTCTCTGAGAAGCCTTCTCTGAAAGTTTCAGAGAATAATTACTGCCAGTTTTCTAAGCATCTCATGACGTAAGAAGCAAAGCTGGAAATCACCTCTACAAAAGGGCATACATACAAAACACATACCACCAGCTAGGTTTTAATATAGCTGTCTTCCACCTCCAGTTTTCCAGAGCCACCACAACACCCAACAAGTTTTCCAGTGCAGAGAAGGTACTTGGTACGCATAAATCCTCAGAAAACGGAGCAAATTTAGCCCATTGTGCTGTAAATATTCCCCATGCAACTGCCAGAGAAGTACACACAGTCAGTCACAAGCCCAAGAAAGCACCCAAAGTGAGGGTCTTAACTCTGCAAAAAATTGCTTACAGGAGTAAAACTCATGGCCCTTCACAAACCTCCTTGAAGAAACAGGATGGCTGTCTGCAGTAGCTGTTTGACTGACACCACGTAAACACTGATTTACTGACTGTACATTCCTTCCAACAGCGCTGCTTTTTGAGAGTCATATTTCTAGCTAGGAAGGCAAATCTTTACCAGACAAAAGAAGGAAGTGTGGTGGAAGGGCAAACTAGAGATAGATGAAGTTCACTAAAAAAGATTTAAATATACAATAGCAACTGAATTTGGAGAGAAAATTAAGCAGTCTCATGGTACCTCATGCCTATTGCTCCCATGCAGGCAGAGCTGGTGATTGTTCTTAAAATGACTTAAAAATTAATTTGAGTTCAGCTACCATGAGGCATGCCAGACCAGTAAGAAGAATCAACACAGTTCCTCACCAAATCTAGCCAAGATCTGTGAAAATCTAGAAACTCTGGATGGAAAAGACCTATTAAGTCAGCCCATTGTGTCTTGGCCCAAGACCGTTCCTAGTCTTCACTGTATTTTCTTTACCTCCCCCAGGAGAGCCTGGCCACAGCTACCCATTTGCAACATGAGGTTGCAACCACTCAGGGCTGGAGATAGCAACTGGGGCACAGAAAACCTGGAAAGAGAAGCTTTATTTTTCTCCACACTCTGATAACCACAACCAAACTGAACTACACAGACACACTGTTTTCGGGCTTGTTGTTTTTAACATTTCTTCTAAAATAGACAGAACAAGGTTTTATTGAGTCTTTGAAACAAACTGAAAGAAGGAGAATTTCTGTCAGATAATATGACTGGCTTTTCATGCAAGCTGCACTGGCAACCCCAGCTATAGCACAACGAAGCTCTCTATCTGGTCAGATCCCAAAAGACATTTTCTCTGAGAGTGTTCAGAATCAAATGTGCATTTAACTCTTCTTTTCATTTCACACTCCATTTCTAGTGATTAATGCTTGTGTTCTAGATGGATGAAAGCTGAAACAGATGTTATCCACTCACAATGCCATTCTGATAATCCTGAGCTAAAGGCTGAAATCCGTAGCAGATTAGTGGCTGAAATAAAAAATGGATAAATAAAGTGGGGAATACGAGTGAACAAACCCTTATAGCTTTTATTTCTGTGGATAACAATGCACAGAGGCTATGTAATCTCTGTGCTAATCTGCCAGAGTAAAGATTAAAATGCAAAATTCCAGCACTGAGACCTGCAACTCTCCTCTCCTGGACTGCCTCACTGTGACCACATATCTTTTTAGCAGAATGTCACTGTGTAGACTCTATTACGTTGTTAAAAATGGGTTTTCCCAGCTTCTTTTCTCTTTATTAAAACAATAACAGTTTTTCTTATACATTCCTATGAGTTTATGCTATTTCTGCCATTAAATGTACCTACAGCTGTGCTGAGGTGGTTTAGGAAAAGTATTTCAATCTTCTCTTAAATGAAATTTTGAGTGGCTTTTATCAAGTAAGATGACACACTTTTTAGAGAATTTGGGCCTATTTTTTGTACTCCTTCCTTCAGACCTTGGAAATCCTTTGGAGCAATGAACCTAGCATAGCTCTGTCAGTCAGGGAAAAACTTAAAGACTCTCCCTCCTTTGTTCTTTATTTCAGAGAGCTAACAACATGTCAAAAAGCTGTGGTGTATTAAATTATAGGCAAGATAAACTGCCTTGGCTGAGGCCATGCTATTGGAAATTGAGCAAAAAGGACAAGATCTGCAGCATCAGTACCCTGAAGAACAGAGAACTGGCTAGGTATGTACCAGCTATACAGCTCAACATATCAACTAAATCTCTTTTTTTTTTAAGACCCTCCAATTACTCTCTTTTAAGCACAGGAATGGCAACATGGGTGCAATACTCTAGTCCATTATCCTGCCTCAGACAGTAGCAGATGTTTCTGGGGAAGGAAATAACAAAATGCAGTAGACTGGTGTAGGATAATCTTACCCCCACGTCATATCACAGCCTGGTCTTCAGTAGTTAAGAAACTGGCCTAAAGCAGAGTATTTAATATCCTTTTGAGAGGGTTTTCTACTCTAGCTACATTAATGATGAATTTCTTTCCAATACCTATCATGGAGGCAGGTACCCTAAACGTCTCTGTTTTATGTATCAAATCAAGACTCATGAGATACTTAAAATTAGAGAAAAGACTATTAAAACAGTAACTCAAACTACCTTTTCCAAATAGGCCTAAAGACATAGACTTTGCAAAAAAAGCACGATGGTTGCGCTTTATAACGTAATGTTGACACAACAGGTATGAAGTGAAGAGCAAGAAGGTAAACATATTCCTTTAAAGGTATGTTATAAAAAAGCACTTCCAAACTCATGAACCTCTTCCCACCACCTCCCAAGAATCATTTAGTTTTGTCACAGACCATAAAATGACTTAGCTGAGGAATAACACAGCATTGCAAATTTCAGGGTATTCATTCTCTGATGCAAAAATCCCCAGCTTTTCAGTCCTCAGGTAGCTGCAGGGATCTCTGGCTTCAAATTGCTTTTAACCTTCTCCAGGCTCCACTTCATGAGGCTGCAGTTAAGACCCTAGTTAAGACTATTACTAAACCTGCACTTTTCCTGGCTCTTCAGTGACACCTTCTGGGACAAAAATAGACCAAGCCAGTCTTAGGTTTTCTGCAGCTGTTTTTACCTACGTGTAGGAGTCAAGTGAGATATTTGGAAGCTAGTTGCCAAGAAATGGTGAGCACACAAGAAATGCTACCCAAGCACACTGCAGCTGCCGGTACGCAGTACCCTGAAAAGTGCGATCTTTCTGGAGACTGGGCAGGAGATGAGTCCCAGATGGCCACAAATCTGTAAGCTTTCACTTCTCCCAATACATATTTTGATTTCCTGAAATTGCTAACTGGCAGGAGGGGGGAAGTCACACTTAAACAGCTAGATCCTCCCTGTAAGAGCAGTAAAGATGAAGGTGGAAATTTATATTAAAATATTTTATTATTAGTGACAGTGATCGCATCTTTGCTTGAGGGCAAGTTGTAGATGCAGCTGTGGTGTGACTCCAGGGCACAATACTTGCATTTCACTGTGGCAGAAGCCCTTTAAGGGGCTGGACTGCAAGTCCCGCTCCCATGCAACCCCAGTTGCAGAGCACAGGGACACACAGCGAGTTCCCCCAACTGCAGGGGGAAAGACACCCCTATTCACTCTCAGGGGAACGTTCTGGGAAGACAAGCAGACTGTGCTAGGCAGGGCATTAACTCACTGAAGAGGCTGGAGCTTAACTGAGGAAGAGAGCACATCTAGCAAAGAGGTCTGATCTTGAGCACTCATGCATGTACAACCCCAGACGTTGGGGACGCTGTGCAAATTTACAGCCACTCAGAACAGTAGAAACATCTGATTTTCCTATATGCATACTCCATCTCAAATAAATTTACCTTTGATCATTGTGCTCCACCAATGATCTATCTGGTACTTCTTGGCATTTTCAGTCTGCCTGTCCCTGGCCTGTTTACTAATTTATTAATCTATAACTTTTTAATGTCAAAACAGACACCTTAGGCAACAGTTCTTCATGTCTTGTGCAGCTACTGTTTTGCAAATAGAACACACACTGGGTGAAAAAAATTATTTAAAGTCTGTGATGCTCTTCAAGTTTGACACACAGCATGTTTTTGTCTGACCTGAACAAAAGGTGAGCTGGGAGACAGGCATCCTCTCCACCCAGGGCAGCCAGCAGTACTGCAATACTAACACAGACACTGAGCTCCATGCCCAAAGGCAGAAGGTCAGCACTAGCAATTACATTAGGGTGACCTGCTCTAGCATGCCAACAAGTTAAGCCACTCTGCTTAACTCTTTCTGTATGCTGGCCCAATGCTGACTGCTTTCATCAGTGCATATTTTCCTGAAGCAGCAGGATTTCCTTTTAGATACACAAAGAACGTGTATCTAGCACAACACATCAGAGCCTGGAGAATTCACTTGTAAATGGGGAGTGCCGCACAGACTAGAGCCACAAACAAGGTTGGCCCTATGCAACAAAACCAATGTGATTTGTAATCAAAGCAGAAAGCTGTCACTCACATCTCCTCTGGACTGGTACATTAATGATCCATGTCCTTCTGTTAGAGGGATGCTAATGTAACCCATGAATCATGCATAGCTTAAAAAGAAAAGAGGACTGAAGAATAGCTACACTGTTGGTTCCCTTCATTTCTTCTTTGCAGTGGCCAAAGTCTGAGCTCTTTGCCCAGGTGTTAAGAGCTGCTAAGTACACTGCCACAAAGTTGAAAATAAGGAGAGAACTTCCTGCGTGTCTGTGCTCACCCTATGGCTCCAGAGCAGAGGAGTACTGATCTCTACATGCTTCTTTCCTGGCCACCTGAAGATCTGAGTGTCTAGTCACAAGGGGTAGGGGTTGTATGTGTGTGTTCACCACTGCGTAAGTAAATTGTTTCAATCAGCAGCATCAATTAGTGCTTGGGTCCTAAGTTGATGAGTTCTTGCTAAATAGATGGGGACAGGTCTGCGAGTTGTCCCCTTGTAGCTCTTGGTTTGGACACTGAAGAAAAACATTGCCCCTCAAAACTTCCCTGCTTCCCTTTCAAACTAGAGTATTATCTCCCTCCTATAAATCCCCAAATACATATTCTGGGCACAAACCTGATTTTTTTCTTAGGCAAGATTATACATTGGAAGCCACAGAGAGCTTTTCCTGAGTATTGGATTCGTTCAGTATATCAGAGCTTATCTGCACATCTGAACACAGTTTGCGGTCACCCATTTTTTTCAGGGTTAAAAGACAAATACCACATAAGTTGTAAACCTCTGTGATAACAAGAATGCTCAGCAAGAATATTTTCTGGCTTTTCTATTTTAAAGAGACAGGACCTTCTTATTATTCTTCACTCATGATATTGAGGCAGCCTGAACCAAACTGAGGCCCCAACATGCTGGGTTGTTTCTATACAGATGCAGAACAAAAGCAGCTCATGAGAGCAGGTTTCCAAGGCAAACATCAAGATTCACGTTTGACCTCTTTAAGAATTGCTCTCAGCTGTCCTCAGGGACTCTGCACATTTTCTTTTTAGAGCTCTCTCGCTAGCAACCTTTGCCATAGGCTGCATCCTGCATCATCCCCCTGGAAGCACTGGTTCACCATGAGCTGCACAGCTATGGGTTAGTGCTCCAGAGAAAGTGCTGGGGAGCACCCTCCCAGCCCACCATGCTCCAACCTCAGAGCCTCATCATGCACTTTCGTATCTCCACCCTCAAAACCAGATTATGCTTTCTTTTTGCAAACAACTTAGAAGGGATCCCCTTTCTGCTGTCAGGTATGTCGGTGCAGGAAGTAAGCATGCTTCTGTCACCAAGTGTAAATGTACTAAAGGGGTTGCAGCCTCTCTCCTGTGCACTGGGGGTGTAATGTGCCTCTCTGCCCTGCTTGCAGGGATGCATTTGTCTTGGGAAGACAAAAAGTGTGACCAAACAAAGCAGACTGAGCTGCCTATGCTCACTCTGGACCTAGTGAAGTGTGTGCCACTGGTGCACATCATTTGGCTATCAACGCATATTCTGGTGAGCTCATATTTCAGGCACTCTTTGCACAGATATTAACGAGTAGCTCAAGGGCATGGCAGCAAAGCACCAAGGCTTGGGGTGGAATTACAACCACACTCAACATGACATATCAAGCAGTGTGCCAGAAGGCCTGTTATAGATTTATACCTTTTGAGTTAATATTTGCTATTGACTATCACTGCTCAACAGGAAAGGCTGTGTGGTTTTAATACACTTCAAGGTAAGGGGTGGATGAATTGCCCTGATTGCAGCAGTCCAGTGACTTCTGGGCAAAGGTTTTCTCAGTTTTCTCCACAATTGTAGATTGTGAGGGATTATAGGTTGACCTGGCGTGGGGAAAGACTTCCCATATCTTACAATAAGGCATTATTTACTAGCCTGGAGTAGCCACAAAGTCAGGTAAATCCTCAGCAAAGCACCATGCCTGGAAATGAACAGAAAAATTGTTCCCTGGGCTTTGTTCAGGTGCTCTACTGCAACTGCCAGCAAGAGGGCCTCTTCCCACTAACAGCAAGAGTGACTGTGCAGAACAGCCATCCTAGAAACAGAGTGTTAGGCAGGAACAGGCTGGAGGTACCATCTAATTTTACACCAGTTAGCCACGGCTAAGCAGATCTCCCAGTCTGCCCACACTGGGTCAGGCCCTGTGCTTTGGAAAACATCAGAGCAGCAGAACACAGGCAAAGTGCTCCAATACTAGAGTGTGCTGTGAAAGCCCAAAGGCTTTGGCCTCCCCTTGTTACTCCACATCTTTGGAGCAGAGGAAGTGGCTGCACTCACAAAGGAGTGAGCAGAGAGTTCACTGAGCTCAGGCAGGCTTGGTATATCCTGCACAGGCTCTGTGAGAGCAGCAAGTGCCCCATCATCACTAATTATGAGGCTGAAGAAACCCGAAGATTTAAAGTTTAACAGTCTCTGCAGACATCAGTCTTTCCAAAAGAAAGAACAAAAACCAGAAAACAGAAGTTTTAGCAGCAAAACTGCTTTAACAGCTACTGTAGGTCTAGTGAGACTGCTATGGAAAGCATATGGATTAGATTTATTGGCATAAATCTGGGGACATCAGCATAGCTGCAGAAAATGCCATCATCAAGTTTTTGGAAATCCAAAAAAAGATAGTCTTTTAGTATAGAGAAATGGGAAAAAGAAGAGGAGATAGGATATAGTATCTCAAAAGAAATAGATACCTGTCTTATTTAATATGTATTTTGGGGCTCTATTTACCCCTTGCATAAATCAGTGGAAAAGTCATCTTCAGCAACATATTTAAATACATAATTAGCTTTAAGTACAGGCTTCATCCTGATTGAAATCAATGTGTGTCTAATAATATTGCTGCATTTGTGCCTAAATCAAAAGTCTACTAAGGCTCTTAAAACTACACTGGTATAAAAGAGGTGCAAGAGGTCAAAATCAGATACTCCAGGGTGGAAGGTGAACTGCTACTGCCGATGAGCTGTTAGAACAAATGGTGTTATCTTTCACCAAGAAATTACACTGTGCTATATTATGACAAACAGAATTTGTCTTTTCAGCCATTTCCTACTCTGGTTCTCATCAGCTAGCAATGACTCTGCAGGAGTCAGAGGCCAAAATACAGCCCAAATTCTTGGGACAAAAGCTAAAATGCAGCAAACTTTGTGCATAATATTAAGTGATACCTAATGAATGACATGAACTGATTCCACAGAAAAATGCAGCAGCTGGTAACTGCTAAGAGTTACTCAGGCTGACCAGATATTCTTAGACTATTATTACTGTAAAACATCAGAAAGGATGTTGTATGTCTAAATCATAAATACCGCAATTCAGCAAAATAGCTCAACATGTGTTTCACTCTCATTGAAGTGGAGCTGAGATTAGACAACACCCTGTTATGAGGTAGGTTATGCCTTAACATTGCTCATTTCAGTGAAGAATAACACACCAACTTCTGGAACCTATAAGAACTGGAGCAACATCTAAGAAATCCACATTAAAAAGAAAAAGAGAAAGGAAAAAGACAATTTCACCACTTTTTTATATACTACAAAAAAATAGCACACTAATTCATACCAACATCATGCATAGCAGAATAGATAATCATTTGATGTTTAAATTGCCCTGTAAGACAAGAACATAAAAAGATCCACAACTTGCTTCAGAACTAGTTTCTAATGGGATGTTTACAGAATCAGCATGCCAAAAAGTTTCTTGGTAACCCAGCATTATGTATATTCACCTTGTTTTCCCTTTGTCATTCTTCAGTCAAGAGAGTCAACTTCCAATTTTCCAAAACAGAAAATCCTCTTTGAATTTTCTACAGGAAAGCCCCCCCCGCCCAAAACCCTTCCCATATTCAGGATCTGCCCCTTTTCTAGAAGCCAAATAAAAGTCTCCTTTCCCTTGACACCATTCAGGTAGGAAGGAAGGCTAATATAATCACCTCAGGCCTAAATTATTTTAAAAGTAATGCCAGCTTCACACATCTGGCTGATGCCATGCTAGCTGAAGACCCATGTTGACCACAGTCTCTTCAAATCCCTTTGCATGCACTTCCATATCTCCCTGTTTGTCAAACCCAGGGTCTGGGAAGGACCTCCTTTTTGTTATCTGTTTGTACTAGACTAAACCCCATGGAGCTGCTTGGTGTTAATTAGCCCAGCACAAATGCACAGGCAAGACCTCCCAGAGCAGCAAGCCGCTATTCCCCACTGTTGTATGCACCCACGGCTGGCATCTACAGGAGGGCCTAGGACCAAATTGTAGGAGTAGGAGTACAGGAGGAAAACATCCATGGTGAGATAAAGAGAAGTAGAAGCGAGAGGGTGATGTGGGTGGGGAGGACACACACACACACCTTAGTGAGTCTGGGTGGTGTGCGCAAGTGGGTGATAGTGGAAAACATAATTGTTAACAATTAACAGAAACAAGATAGTGATTAGCCCATGGTATTTGTCATTAAGCCTTGATGAAACTCAGCATGTGCGACTACCTTGGTTAATGGGAGCCACTCTAATGTATTTATGCACTAAACCACTCCAAAACACTACTGACATGGGAAAATACCCATTAGTTTTGTCACACCCTTTATTCTAGGGAAGAAAAATCATCGCAGGTATGACATTGCACTGGGACTTTAAGAGTGCAGATGGAAAGCCTGCCTCTTCCCAGGAGCTGTAACCTTTCACGCAGTAAAATCTTTGAAATAATCACTCAGTACTTCCATATTCAGGGTCTTGGACAGGCTTGTACTGCCTTGCAGCATAAAGTCTGCTTCAGCACTACTTGATCTCCAGCTAGCTAGAATAAATCTATCTCAGAAGCATCAGTGCTTTGGACTTATTTATTCTACCTCACTTTCTTGGATGGGACAAGGGCCTATGGCTCAAGGTAAAATGTTACAGTGTGGGTTGCAATAAATTGGGCACATGTGCAAGTACTCAGGCACCTCATTTTTCCACCTGTACAAAATTAGTTGGGCAGGTCTGGTTCAGCACAGGCACATGTAGAGCTGTTGAAGCTGAAAGGTTTCAATAAATTTTAAGGAAAAGTGCCTGCAGGCTGCTGGCTTATCTCCCCATCCCAAGAGAGGAAAAAAATGCCGTGCTTAATCTTTTCTGGATCCTGTATAGTCTCATAAAAACAGAATTTAAAAAACAGGAGACAAGCCGTCAGAAACACTCCAGAAATACCTAGCACAAAGTTTGGACAAAGCTTTGCTCTCTGACCTGGGCAGTGCACCAGAGGACATCTTTACTAGGAAGGCACTCTGGGGGCTGTCGCTCACGCTGAGCTCAGTGCTCACTTAGCAAAGTGGAAGAAAAAGCCCATCCCTTGGCTACCAGCTGAGGGCTGGGCATAGTATGTGCCAGCATGGGGGCTGCTCAGGTGCTAGAAATGAGAACAATGCTTTCTGTTCAAGATGCTGCCTTCTACCTGTAAATTGTGTGCCTTTCTTATCTTTACTAGACGTTTCTCTTGGGCATCAGGCTTGCCATGGTCACCATCACAGCTCACTTTAAGCCAGCTTCTTCATGGTGATTTTGGCTGTCTCACATTTAGAGATATCACACCTGACTCTCAGAAAATGTTGGGGGTGAGATTAAAAAAGCCAAGCAAACCAACAAGGAAGGTGCTACTTTTGCACATTAATGCGTCTGACTTTTCTTCTAGGCACATCTTCCAGAAATGCCCTATGCAGTGAAACACAGCCCTGCATAGGGAACCCACACCTGGAAGCGTTCAGAGTCAGATCCCTTTTGGGAAGGCTTAAAGGGAGGGTTTAGGAGATTTGTAAGCTTTGTGCCAGCCTTAGGACTGAGATAAATGTCTCTCCAGTATATAGAGCTCTCTCATTTTCCTTATGGCCCTTTTCTCCCTGAAAGAGCTTTTTAGAGAGGGAATATGTACAAATAGAAGCTAATGTAACTAAACCTTGGAATGACTAAAAAAAGATAAATGAGACCCCAGTGCTACCAACGATACAATTAGATGGTTGTCACATGGGACTGTTAACAATAGATGCTTTTCAAGAATAAAACCTTACGCTTTCAAGAGATATGTCTTTTCAATCACCAGCTTGTTTAAGAGGCTTCAAGATAAATAAGTGCAAAGCAAATTAATAGAGAACATAATGTAGTCACTTAACATTCCTGATATTGATTCCATTTCATTAGCTGGTAAGCACTTTATACTCCCGCAGAGAGATTTTCCTCCTTTCTCAGACATCTGATTATAAGAATAAAAATAACCTTAAAGAATCTTCCCCTTGGAGCCTACCTCTAGATATATTTCCAGAACTATAACTTCCTGTCATTTTTTTTTCAGTCAGGATTCTGTAGAAATTTTAGAAGGAGATGTGACTAGTTTTTCTGCAGGCTTGAAGCATTTGATTAGCATGGTAGAAACACTGTCCATTAAACCTGCGCTGCAGTCCTCTTTTTCAGAAAGAGTGGCAGAGAAAGCCAATAGATGTGTTAGGATGATATTTACTGTGCCCAAATTAGCAATGGGTGTGTGCACATCAGTGTGTGTCTTTGAAGGTTGGCTTCCTGTTTGTGGAAGTCGTTCCAGGACAAAGCTTGAGCCTTTTTGAGTCATGTTGGCCATTTCATGAGGGCTACAGGAGTACTGAGGCAGGGAGCTGCGTTTCAGCCAGAAGACAGTAAATTTGTCTTGCAGTACGACATATACCAGCAACACAGCTTTTCTGCCAGCCCAGCTGAAAAACAGGATACACTGGCATCATTCGCCACAGCTATTTGACTTCTCCGGCACTCAGGGTACCCTGTGCAGAACAAGCTTGCCATCTTTACACAGCCCAATGCTGTATCATGCAGATATAGCCTTAGCTTTCAACAAAGTCATAATGGGCCTCCCATGCGAAGCGAATGAATAAAAAAGAAAGACAACTGAAAAACATGTCCCTGACCAGAGAAAATTACGCAGGTCTACAGGTAACACAGTTAATAAGGCCTGATAAGAAAGGATATACTGCTCAAGATTTGGGGTATATTGAGATAAAACTTTTTTTTCTCTTCCCTGAATTAGTTGCAAAATCAACACAAATTTGCAAAGTGTTTTGCTGATTTTCAATTTACATTTTTTGCTGAACAAGATTCACCCACTTCTAGCCCTGACTAGAATGGAAATGACAGAATAACTACAGGAAATTGCTTCTTTTCTGCTGCTCTCCACATAAAGTGGTTTAAATGCACAGAAATTAGCACATTGTTCAGAAATGGAAATCATCCAAGAAATGAAGGAAGTACAATATGCCTTAAAAGACTAAATCTGCTCCAATATTTTCAAAATGGCATGCAAGACTTGAGGTGCATGAATCCCACTAGCATGAGGGAGAGTCACAACACTGCAGTATGGGTCTTTGAGACGAACATATCTGAGACATGATTTCACTAAGCTTTAAACCAGCACTGCCTTGCAAGAGCTTACAGCTTTCTGGGAGTAAAGATGAAAAAGCAAATAAACAAAAACAAGGAGAAAAATATCTGAGTAGCAAAGGCAATGTGTAAGGGAAATGTAAACAGAAATAAAAGTATTATTTGCATTCATTGCCTAGAAAATTGGCCATGATCAAGGTGATCAAGGTGAAGGCTTTAAAAGAATGGGTAATCTGAGTTCTTTTAAATTAAATTCTCTGCTAGTATGAACCGCAACTATATGTACACACATTTTGACAGAGACAGACTGATTAAGTTGAACCCTTTTTATAAGCACCTAAGCATATATGGTAAAGAACAAACATTTGGAGTGAACTACAGGCAACTATAGCCATCTAGTAATTGCCCCAGTCAGTTCACAGTGACCCAGATCTTCACAGTGTAGTTAATCGTATTTTAAAAAGGGCATCACTGGTGGGTACAATGATTTGCCCTCTGGAAATGCTCACTCACCAGTGACTATTGGGAGATTCCTACTAACCAGGAGTCTAACTGAAGTCAGATAAAAAAGTCTCTCTGCTAGTCTGACAAGGTAATGACTTCTGTAGAGTTAAAATTTGCCTGGAAGGCTTTTCTGACATGGCATTTCAGATTTGTTTTCATTGAAATGAAGATCATTTTATGATTGACTTCAGTGGAAGGACATTCACATTAATGCTGAAAATTTTGAGAAGCTTATGTTCATTATATTCATGTGTAAAATCAATGATCTTTAAGGCAGTGCTATGAGACAGAGAGCTGGGCTTCCTCCAGTGATTTAATTTGGTCTGCAACAAACCACACTAAAAGATACAATTATATCCTGGTTTTTATGCAGAGGTTCATCAGATATCACATCTCCACAAGAAAATTGGTTAACTGAAGGGGTTTAAAGCAGCTCCTCAAAAGGGGAGCATTCAGAATCTAGTTTGATTGCCTTTTTTTACTAGAAAGACACTAGCCAACACTGCCTGGAACCTTGCTGCACAGACCAACAGACCAGCTGAGAAGGAGCCAGGTATGACCTGCCTTTATATTTCATTGGAAAATCATCCTTCTTATGCCAAAGGCTTCTTCACCATCCTAAAAACAATCACAGAAAGGAGATAAAGCTAGCTTTTCCTGTAACACACTGTAAAAAAGATAAAGAAATTCGTTCTTACCCCAGTGTTGACCCACAGTTACAGCAAAATTCAGTCTCTAAAACAGTAATCTGAGAAAAGATGAGAACTGCCCAGATATTCCTGAAGGGCGTAATGGTAGAGTTTTTCCTTCTTCCCCATCCTACCTGCTCTAGGACCTTCCCCCACAGCCAGCTCTTCAATCCTGACCAAGGGAAGGCACCAAGAACAATCAGCGATAAAACCTCCTTAGCAGGGTCTTCTCTTTTGTGAGTAGCTGGTATCTTGGTTGCAATCTTGGGATTGCTGTGAGTTGGGACCAGCTATCCTTGCATTCCCTCCATAGACTCTGCACAGCGCCATGAAGCACACACTGTCACACTAGGGTCGCGATTATAGTCTACCAAAACGAAGTCTGTAAACTATGACACTGCCAAATGTAATCTAATAAAAATATATCTAGTGTGAGGCCAGAGAAGAGGTTTGCAAGTTTAAAAGCCAAGGCTAAGGGTACATTGTTCTTCAAAGTAGAGGGAATATGAGGTAAAAATCAAGCTGCAAAAATATTAGTGCCTCTGGGCATGTCCAGAAACAACTAAAGAGTGGATTGTCTTTTGTTTGATAGAAGAGAAGAGCTCTGTTGCCCAAATTAAAAACAACTGAACTCCATTTCTCTGAATTTACTTCACTACGTTGCTGGCTTTATCTATGTCTGGCATAAATCCTGAAGTCATTGGAAATCATTTCAGTGGAATAATTCATGTTTATAGCAATTGACAATTCAGTTCAGTGAGTTTATAAGAGTTTTTGCAAAAAGCTTACAGTAGACCTGAATTTGCATATTTGGACCTTTACTGGGACCAATATAAGAGCACAACAGAGCAATGTATTCCCTCTGTTGATGCACCAGGAAACCACAAGGCAAAGAATTAGTGTGTGAGAGCTGATGTTTGACATTCTTAGGCCAGGAGCCAACCTGGCAAGCATAGCACCTGCAATGCCCAGACAGAAAAGGTTTAAACTATACCTTAGTGGCTGCAAAGGCTTCTGTAATCCTATCCTCCGGAAATCGGTAACCTATTTCTTCTCAGCTTCTGGCAGAGCACACACTTCTCTTGTTAATAAAGCAAGGCATCCCCAAGGAATTCACAACCACTGGAAAAAAAGTCTAATGTAAAGTAGTAATTTAATTTGCAGAGCTCCTGATAAAGGCATTTTACTTTGGGATACAACTGGCCCCTCTTCCATGAGGCAGTCACTAACAAGACAACAACACTTAACCATGAACAAGGTGTTTATAAAATTCCTTGACTACAAATACAGCAGAGACAAAGCCATGCAGAAATGTGCTCCTGACTTGCGGCACCTTGCTTGGTCCCAAAGTTCAATGCCTTAGGCCCTCCTGCTCCTTTTGCAGGGTGTGCTGGCACCACGGGCAGCCCTGCTTCCAGTGTCAGTCCCCTCCAAAGTGGAGCCTGGTCCCGGTCCCACATCTGCTCAGGCATTTGGGAAGGCAGCAGCTGGGCACACCAGAGGGCCAGAAGCCCCAGATCCAACTCTACTCTGAGCAGCCCTGGTGAACTACCTCCTTGAAATCACTAGTAACTTACACATAGATACATCCTAGCCAATCATCTTCAAAAATAACTGTTTCTGCTGATTGCCACAGCTGGAAGCAATGAGCAGGTGTATGGAAAAGAAGCAACAGACCTAATGGGCCTGGAACATTGTGAAACCTTTTCCAGGGAAGCTCCTCCAGTCTTTTCAGTGGATTTTGGCTCCATATTCAAAGTCCTCTAATTTCCATAAATCCTGATCTTACTGAAATTCATGTTTGGTCATACTCAACTCTGCTAATATTAAGGAGACCATTTATTTCATACCGGGTCTTCTGTTCTTCAGCAGTTCTGGACTCTGAGACTTCACTTCAGCTTTCCATGCTTAATTCTACAAGGAGATTATGAAATACTTGGAAAAATGTTAGTCCTTTTATGCCAGAATACATGAAGGTCACATTAACTAGCTATGAAGAACTAACTTGTTGTTAAATGTTCTTGTGTGTCAGAGTAAGGATCCAGACATAAGAGTAGACATGTTTCAAGAGAAAATTAATTATAATCTTCTAATATTCATTGTAACTCTATAAATTATGTACAGAGTCATTTTTATAAGGCCAGAAAAGATCACTGTGATCATAGTCTGGCTTCTTGTTTGGAACAAGGCAGGAGATGCCACTGAACTCACTCATACATATGTATTTTATATTTTTAAAAACATTTATCATCTTGATTTAGCAATTGTAAGTGGTGAAGAGTTCACAACAAGTTGTTTCAGTGATTGATTTCCCTCTTTCCTGTAAAGATTATGTTTATCTGCTTATCCTCCAGTCCCAGTGCTGACCTCTGATGTGCTGTCATCTCTGATAAGCGTTCCCAGCAGCAGGATGCAGTGCTGGGCAGAGACAGTCGGGGTAAGTCAAGAGCAACCAGCAGCACAGCCTCCAGATACTGCTCCCCACCTAGCTGAATCAGTCTCATTAAAAGGCGGGCTAACTTAGCCCAGACTTCGGGCTGAGCTAAGGCAGTTATGCTGCTTCTGGTGCCCAGAAAAAGCCACAGGGAAGCAGTTTGAGTGTCTCTACATGGCATCCTCTCATGCTGCTGATACCCACGGGCTGCAGTCAGGTGGCATGGGAAAGGAGCTCCTTCTGGCACATGGGTAGGAGGCAAGACAGACAGCTCCTTCCCAAACTGCAATCTTTGGTGAGAAGACTCCAAAAACCCACTGCACCTGACTTCCCTCACTGTGCTTCAGCTCGCCTGGTTCGAATGCCCAGGGAGACTCCTTCCTCCCCCTCCTCTTACATTCATAGCACAGAGACATGGCCACATAGAAACACATAGAGTTTGCTTCCTGTGCCCACCTCCAGCCAAGGCAGACAGCCCTGGCCCAGCAACCATCTTCTGTTTCGTGACGCCTCTGACCTACATGTCATCTGCTGCCAGTGTCGGCAGTGCTTTCGCTGCTTCCTTCCAGGTCACTGCCCTGGCTCTAAAAGCGCGTTCCCTCCACCTCCAAAACCTTGACACAGTCAGATTTAAAACAGCCACTGTTAGCATTTGCTGCTGGCAGCCTGACCCTCAGCTGACAGCAAAGCAGGCAGATCCTTCCCCCTCCTAATTCCTGCCACATGCACGTGTTAGTAGTAACAATAAAAGCTCAGGTACCTTCCCTATCACCATTCAAGAATGTTATAGCAGCCACTGGAAAAAGCCTTTTCCTCCCCATTTCTGCTGCTCACTGAACATCTGCTCGCCACCCATGCTTACTGCTGCCTAAATAGTCTCCTATAACGAAAGCAAATCAACTTCAGGTAGTTACTGGAGGAGTAAAAGAAGAGACAGATTTGCTAGGTCACAGTCTGATTGCTGCCCTGAAACTGCTTAGACCCATCAAAACTCCTAATGAAGTCTAATTCACATCTATTTAATAGATTATAATTGCAAATATGTTTCCAGTGAAGCATTTTTTGAGGAATATTTCTCTGCAGAGCGTTTCAAGGGAAGAATCAATCCCCTGACATCTCATTGCTCATGAGGGTCTGAACAGCCACTGCACAACTCTCTTGTGTTGCACCTGGCTGATCCTTGTGCACGCAAAACCAGTCAGCTTCTCTCCAGAGGGGTGCCATTTCTCTCTCCACCCCAGAGATTTTGGGGATGTGGTCCAGCTGACGCAGGCTGGGCCATGGTCAGTACATGGGACTCTCCCTGAAGATGCAAAAGCCTGTCTCCAGTAATTTCAGCTCTGGCAGTGCTCAGATAAATCTTATTCTGCATGCAGCCATGGCCAGGCCAGAAATGCCTTTTCCAGAGGAAGCTGATGAACTTGGCAAACCACATCCTGCTGCACCATGAGGGGCAGAGGGAAGAGCAAATCCCTGGCTGGCAGAGCAAGGAGCACCAAAGCAGAAAGCTGCAATGTACCCTGCCAGTGATTTTTTGATGGGGAACCCAGGGCCAAGTTGGACAGGCTTGCCTCTGCCTTCCACTGCAGGCTGGGCAGCCTGTCATACCTCCAGATTGGTAATATATTCTCAGCAATTGGCCCTTGATCAGAATTTCCCCAACATTTTCTTGGGCCAGTGCTCTAACATCTGACCAGCAATGCTTCTTTTCCCAGATGGAAACGGCTGCTAAGATATATAGAGTTACTCTTGAAGATTTGCTATTTATGGTTAGGGAAATGTGGGGAAAAATACAGGGGTTTTACATAATTGTCAGATAAAAAATGTCTTTTGTTTCTTATGGGGAGGCAAGGGACAATCCATATTTAATGCTACATCATTTCCATTATGAAGCCCTACTTTATTCTCCTGTAATTTTGTGCAAGAAAATTGGTTAAAGTTCCAAATTGCCTAATTCTCTGCTGCAGGGAAATGGTAACTACTCTGCGAGCACCATGTATTTACTTACAGTTGAATGAAGCTTGAATGGCACTTGTCTTTGTAAGTGATCAATGAATGTCATCGATATCTCCCCCCAGGACTGGGTACCCACTGGGTGGTGAACTCAGCTGGCTTTGGCCAAACGGTACCCACCAAACGGTACCAGGCAAAATTCTGCCCCAAAGTCTGAGGTGGCTTTTTTCAAATGTTTAGCTATTGGTCTCATCTTGAGGGTGTCCTCCAGGAAGGATAGCTTGCCTCAGAGGTAACAGGTCAGACTGATCTCAAGGATGCCCTTAAAAGTTTCTTTTCTTTTAAGTGAAGTGGCCCTGCGTAGGACTTATGAAATTGGCATCACTTTAGCAGACTTTTTTGCAGTAGAATTTTGGGATTTCAGTTTCCCACCTGGGGTTTTGCATTTCTGTTTTGTGCTCAAGGAGGAGACAGAGGTTGCAAAAAAAAAGCAGTGAACTGAAGATTCACAAGCAGGATAAAGTAGCATCCTGCTATTGAAGGAATAGAACCAAGCAATTTTTAGTGAGATTTGACTTCATCTCATATAATCTCAATAAATTACTATGCAGTGATATTTTCTCAAAAAAAAAAAAAGCAAGACATTTAATTTTAAAAAACCTTTTCTTATTTTTTCCTGAATTTGTTTTCCTCTTTCTGGTAGCCAAATAAATTTGTTTTAATAAAACAGTAATATTTCAAGTCTCAGTTATTAAGAAATTTCAGATTGGGGAAAAAATAAATTTTTTTTTGAGAAGTTTCCATTTGTTAGAAAGACAATTTTACCCTAATAAAGTTTCCAACCTATCTTATATTTGAATAGAGGGATTACTATATTACAAACAGACTATGCTTGTTTTGCTGGCCATGCTGATGATGTCTCTGCAAATTTGGTTTGTTGAAGACAAATGTAAGATACACAAAAGGGACCACACTCCTTTCCTGGTTAGCTACTGTAGCCACATCTGCATCTCCTTCTCTCTAAATATTGCAAACAAGTTTTCCTGCCAGCAGAAGTAATCAGTCTAGAAACACCCTGTGCATTGATACACCACCTCCTTATCTCCCCACAGACTCCTAATAGGTCTTGTATTTCCATATATGTCTCCTCCAGTGTATCCCCTTACTCCTTTCTATATCCACCAATCACCAGTGGCTCTGGGGTACTTTGAACACTTGGTGACTCTAAGCATCCTTGTGCCAATCAAGACATCCAACTGCTCCCTCTGTGCTACAGCCTTCCCCCCAGTGCACACTTGTCATAACTTGTTTGCCTTTGAGAGCTGCACTCCTCTGCTAAATTTTGATGAAAAGTTAATACGACATCGACAACAGAATCACAGAATGGTTGAGGTTGGAAGGGACCTCTGGAAGTCATCCAGAGCCCCAGTCTGTACCCTGCCATGGCCCTACAAGCAGCTGGAAGGTCCCTGCAGCTGTGGACAAAGGAAGCTCTACACCATCCTACTTCTTCTGTGTGAAACTTAATTTTTTCAATTCATGAACCCACTGGCTGGTTTGTGCTGTCTTTTTGGGGAAACCTTTTGGAGCTTTTCCTTTTGCATAAGGATTGCAGAAGCCTCAACTTCTTAGGAAACTGGACTAAAAAAAAATTCAAAGCATATTAAGTGTCATATCTAAGATTAGAGTCTGCAGGCAGGGATATGTAAACCAAATGTGTGCTACAAAGGAAACAGCAGGCCCTTCAGCAGTGTAACTGAACCCAACTGGCTCCTTGCAAGCTCATGAAAATCTCTTTCACATCTAGACTTCAAAACTCTGATGGGCTCTCTAGGATGCAGGAATGAACAAATCTTAGGTTTAGCATCAGAAGAGACAGACCCTGAGCACAGCAGAAAAGCTGAAGGACTCACTGTTTTATAGGCACCAATTGTCACACCCTATAATAATTGATTTCATTAACAGGGGTGAGATCAGTGTCTCCTTACCAAAACAAGTGGCAGGAAAACCCTCAAGTGAAACAGCAGAAAATGCTCTCATTACACGTCAGCAACACATAGACTGAAAAATATTTTGCTACCATGCTGGTAGTACTGCTAATGTCACAAGAGCAGCTGAACCACTTGCTATGCTAGCAAAATGAGCCTTCTTACAAGACAAGCAAATGCAATGTACTGTGAAGTTGCATGTGAGGACCTGTGCTTTTAAGGATAAGGAATATACTGCACAGCAGCCAGCTGACCTACATTTACAGCTGAAGATGTAAAGCTGACCCACAGGGAGTTCTGTCTAACCTACAAACACAGAAGGACTGCTAGTCAAACGGACCATGTCTTTTAAAATGATAAACTGAGCAGAAGCAGCAGCATGGGGCCAGGCTTTTCCTGCTGCCAGATGTAAGAAGCAAACCAGTTCAATATAGCACAATAAGCCACTGCTGGCAGGGAAGCACATCTCAGAGTAACTCCTACCTCCTCAACATGCTGTGCTGCAGGGAGGAAAGCACACTGTTGGTATGTGGAGGCAAACCAAGTAAGCAGTAAGTGAGATGGCAGCATGGGCTGAGCTGGACAAACCAGGTCCTGGGGTCCCGTTGCAGGCAGTAAGGCTGCAGCAAAGCCAGTGCTGCTGTGCTTCCTCCGCCACCAAGCCCATGGCGTCAAAGCTCACACAAGTAGCAACACTCAGCCACAAACACAGCTCGCCACATTGAGTATGGATAACCTTCAAAAAAACAAGGGGATGAACAGTGCATTGTAGGGTTGCTAGGCCATAAAAAGAAGACAGGAAGAGGCAGAGGCAGAGGCAAAACCTTCCCCAGGCACAGCGGTAATAACTGCATCAGCAAAAGGAGAGAATCACATGCACTTGGGACCAGATTTTTAACCCCCACCAAACAAAGTAGCTCTGTTGAGATCAGCGCAGTGCTGCTTCACACTGTATGAGGATCTCCCTGTTGGCATAAATCCGCCTTTAGAAAAACAGGGTCCCAGTTAATTTGCTGTGTCCTGCCCCAAATACATTGACTTTTCTTGAACAGAGCCTTCCCTGTACCTCTGTGGAGCTGCATGGTCATATGACAGCTAAAGAGCACATGAGGGAAGATGTAAAAGAAAAATTGAAAGTTACTACAAAACAAAATTGCATCTCCTAAACCTGCCTATTAAAGACAAACTGTAAGTGTTAATTAAGCCACATTACCTATAGTTAAATTACATCACACCAACATTTCATCCCTGGCAAGCATGAGTAACAGCTCTATACTTTGGAATTTTATGAGACAAAACGAGAGCAAGGAAAATAGCTCTGCTGGGCTGAGTAAATGTACGCAAATAACCACAGTAGGAAACAATTATTAATAAAACCTGGATAGAAAGACATCTCCCAGATTACTCAGTGTTACTTCCCCTTTAATTTTATTTTTTTGGAAATCTAGCCATCTTTTACCAAAACTCCACACAGAAGAGACTTTTCCTGGGACCACCTGGTGCATTTCTGTGGTGTTCGGGGAAAGCCTGAAACACAGCTGTTGCACCAGTGCAAATGCCTGATGCAAATGCAATAACCTCCTAGAAGCCAGTGCAGCTTAACTGCAGTATGAAGTAGGGACTAGCCACGTGGCTTACCTGTAACTCAGAGCTTGTGTTGGTGCAAGTTGCTGCAGTGGGTGTCTATATATATCATAGACTTGACTGGGTCAAGTTTGTTACCTTTGCTCTCATGCAGAAATCATCATACAGGGTCTTCATGGCATTTCTGTGGTACTCTGATGAAAGTGCGATGCCCATATATTGGAGCTGACATATAACATAAACTTGAAAAGAAATCAGTCTTGTTTTCATATATCATATCTTTGTCCTTCCACCCAGAGGCTTGTACCACAAAAGGAGGGTAAGAAGCTGACTAAATATTTCCTTTTTTATATCAAACTTCCATGTCCACCATATTAAATAAGGGCAAGAGGAATGAGGTTTGGTTTGGTTTGCAGCACAGGCAGGAACATTTAATAAAAAAACCTAATCTGCTGTGATAGAAATGCTTGAGGAAATTCCTGTTTCTGTCATGGATTCTGGAAGAAGGAAAAATAATTCAAGTGCTCACAGTTACTTTCCTGAGACAAGTGCATTTCCCCCCCATGCTTAGTTTCAAATGCAATCATTTATATTACAAAGGCTGAGGCATTTACCTATTACTGTCCCTGACAATCTAATCAGTTCAGCAAGTCACTTCCAAATTTTTCTCCTCACAGATAACATTTCAGCAAGTTCATGATCAGCAATGCTTTGTAGCCAAAGTTAGGCACTTTTTACTTCTGGTAAAGAACTTTCTATTCATTCAAGGAAGATGGACTAGAAAAACATTTCAAAGGTGATTACAGGATTCAACAGCATAAGCCCCTATCTAAACCACTTTTAAAAGTTAGGAAATCTGTGGCTTTAAACCTACTTTTGACAACTTTAAACATTTTACCTCAATCTTGAGCTACAGCAATTTACAAGAACCTGGGGAGGTGACAGATCACTCCACACAGTCTGAAACAGCCTGTTAGACATCATTTTTGTTAGCTGCCATCTCCTCTAAGAACAGAGGTAGTGACCAGCATATATTCCACATGGCAAATTACCTATTCCCTAAAACCTGTAGCAGTCATCTGGATTTATGAAACATTGCAGAACTCTCTAAAGGGAAACCAATATAACAATAAACCCTCTGTAGTCTAGCCTGAAAATTATAGGCAAGTAACAGCAGATAGAATATTTTCCTCAAAAATCCTTCCTAAAAAGTCAGCTGAAAGGAGAAATCAGTATGTTGGGAAAGCATTTTTTATATTAGCACTAAAGTACTGGCTGAAAGTTCACAACACTCCTTGTTTTCACAGTGTTTTCAGTGCCCTGTATTTGAGTTCCATGAAGCAGTAACTTAAATTATTGCACAATCTTTTAAAGGTTTTTTTCCCCACTTAGTTACATATGTGGAGAATTATTTTTTCAACTTTGTGCCTTGTACTAACACTCTATGTGAGAGCTTATTTTAGCCTAGATTCCCATAAATTGCCACATTTTAATGATTTCTTCATCAAAGGAGCAATGCCCATCTGGACACACTTAGCCAGCCACACTTCATCACACATATGAAATGATGTATGGTACGGAAACGCGCCATCTGCCTTGGTTTTTAAGCTATCATGTTATACCCATCATTTGCAAAAAGTTAAGGGGACACAAATCTTTGCTTATATGGAGCAATGAGTGAGTCTGTGCAGTTTGGTCATCTGCTACTGTCAAACCAGAAGTTCAAACTACTCTGGGGGGTCTGACAGTGTTGCAGCAGGTTATGAGTGGTTGTAGGTTGCTGTCTTACTGATGAAGCTTTCCCAAAGTGAGACCAATAGGCCTTCCCCCCTCTCCTTCTCCCTGCTTCGTTCCTGCATCTCCTTGCCCCTGGAAGGATCACATGAAATCTGTGAGGGAGGAAACCTCTTGTGTTCAGGGAAACAGAAGCATACATACAAGCATGCTTTGTAAACACATAAGATTATGTTAGAGATATGAGTCGTGTAAAATCAGTATCATTTTCTTGAAGAAACGCCCCAGGAAGGCCCCAAACACTGGCTGCCCACTCAGATCAAAGTGGCTACAGGAGCTACACTGTAAGGGAGGAAACGAGCTGCTCTGGAGAGATCCTATCACCCATCCATCTGTTGTGACAGCGGGTGAGAAAACAGAGAGACTAGTTGTCGCCTAGCTCCTGTTTTCTCCTGACAGCAATGCTCTGAAGATAATAATGAGCAAACTTCAGCAAGCTTTGCTTTCCAAGATGGTATTTCCATGGAGATATTCCTGAATGTCTCCAGCTGGTGTCCTGGCTATGGATTTCAGTTTTGTTTCTAAAAGGTATGATAAATACTGTGATTAAAAGCAAATAGGTTGTCTTTATTCTGAGGTGTGCAGGGGGGCGGGTTGGGTTGGTGGTGGTTTTGTGATGCATATTTCTCACACACAAAGACATTCTAATTTTGCTTTGCTTTGCTTTCTAAATAAAGCCCCCTTCTCTGGTTAGTTTTCATCTGTTCCTGCATGCCAGGCATCCTGTAATCCAGCTTGTGCACTATGGAAAAACCATCCTCGCACATTCTGTGAAAGAAAGAATTTTGCTGGTGAGGAAAAACCCTTCCTGGTTTTACCCAGTTTGATTTGGAACGTGAGGAATTTGCTGGCCCTGCTGCTGAGGTGCATGCAACATGCACCAAGCCTTCAGACTGGAAAACTCTGAGCTACCTAAGGTACCTTCCCTGGTAGTGTTCATTTTCTCACTCTAGACAATCTTCTGCTCAGAAAGCCCACATTAAATGTTATGTTCCGTATTCCCTGAAAATAAGTGCCCTACTGTTGCAGAAGCTGCAGAGCATGTGATCAAAGGATGCCATATGGGCCATTTATTAACAATGAAAAATGAATGCACCATTTGTCGGGCTGTAATTAAAACTGAAAACAATATTCCAATTTTCACTCACATTGTTGATCTGGCTATTTGTATCACAGAGCATAAACAGTTTCTTGCCTTATTACTCCTAGCATGAATTCACAGCACATCAGGTTTACAAATGGATATTGGTAGTAAATATTTCATATTATGGTTCAATAATATGCTGATATATATGTAAGCACATTGCCTACCAGCTTCCTACTTACATACATGTTAATAGGATTATGTTTATATACATATACAGAAACACAAATTCACATCCAAACTAACACAAAACCAACCAAGATAAAAATAAAATCACTGCAGTCAGTTTACGTGTCATTCTGAATTTCAAGTGCTTTAAAATACTATTGTAATTTGCAAGTCCACATTCTAAATTAACATATTGTAAAAGCATTGTGCAAAAGCTATTTTAAACTGTCAAAATACAAATCAATGTATTTCCACTTTCTTCACTCACATCTGAATTTAAAAACAAAACATTTCCAAAGAAATGCTTTTTTAAAAGTCTGAGAATCATAGTTTTCTCTCAGATCCATAACTACAGAATTGCCAAATATAACCATTAACAAAGATCACAAGCTTTACGGTATTTTTAGTTGCCTCCTCTTCTGAGATTTTTCCACTTTTCTCCATTTTCCTCCTCAAGGCAAAAGGGCTAGAAATGCCCTTATCTTTTATCTACTCCAAGAAAACTGGGAGATTGAGATCCTGGCACATTTACAAGGCTGAGGGAGGCAACTGGGGTGCAGAGCACCTCACCAGATGACTGACAGCAGAACAGCAAAACTCTGCCACACTGTTTTAAGGCTGGCTGCAGTTGTGGCCTTCGCACTCCTGCGAGCTCTGGAGCAGGCCAGGAAAAGGCGACACACCTGATGTGACCTGTCCTCATCCCCTGCCCTGCCACAGGGCCCTGAGCCACCCTCGCTTCCTGGAAACTGCTCACAGAGGCCACTGGCGCAGCGCAGGCACAAGGAACGCTCCTTGGGTTCCATGGTGCCCGAAGTGAGGCCACCTCTACCTTTGGCTTGACAGTGACAGAAGTCACCAGCATTTTAACTGTTGTGGCACCTAGAGTGATTGCAAGTGCTCAAAAAATAAATAAGCAGCCTCTATTTAGCTCTTGCACAATTGCTGTCCTGCAGAAACACACCAGCAGCATACCAGTAACAGGGTATCAATAAGCCCTTTGGAGAAACAAGAGGACCATGCATTCCCCCCCAAGTAAGCTGCATCCTTCTTAGTGGTAAAGCTCCATTTCTTCCATGGGTTGCTTTCAAATGCTTCTCATTTAAACCTAAAACTAGCAGAATTCACATCTTCATACACAGTTTCCTCCCCTTTTCCTTCCTACAACAGCCAAAGATTGCAACTTCACAGATGCATGTCTGACATTAAAACAAAAAACTTTTCCAGGAGGGTGAACAGGTACCAAACTGGTATGTCAATACTATATTTTCCACAGGTATTAAAATTAAATCTGAACCTGAAAGAAGCACTCATTGAAATTCTACAACGAAATCCCAGGAAATTACAAACACATCTATAAAACTAGAAAATTCTGTTTTGCAGATACTGCCTCACCTTCCATATAATGGCAGTGCCTGTGGTTTCTAGAAGTGATGTTTGAAATCCAATGAGTATGAATGTCAGCTTCCTGTGGCTCCCTTAGAAACCTCAGCGAGCAAGAACAGAAGCAGGAGTAGTGCAGAAACACAGAAGCAAGCAAAAAAGTAGTTTAGACTACTTACAGGGCCAACAAAATGAATGTTTAGAAGACACAGCACCAAAGTTTGTCAATGCTACCTGGCACAATTGCACCAAAGTCATACTAAAACACATTTGCCGCATAATTTCTCATTAAGGTAAGGTCCTATTTCATTCCTATAACTGCAGCTGATAACAGAGCTACATGACTTCGTATACTGCCATTCCACTTGTCTTGGGAGCCAGTTCAACAAGGTTATTTCCTCCTGCAGCTGAAACACAGCTAGGAACTGCACCAAGTGGGTCTCCCCTCCTCCCTACTTGGACACAATGGGGAAAATCTTCCTTACAACTACAGCTGCAAACTAAGGCACATGTCTCTCCTTCACCTGCAAAACTTGGTCCTCCTACTCCAACATCTTCCCATAGTTCTCAAAACATAACTAGAACACAGGTTGGAAAGACAGCTGCGGTGCAGGTGATTTTGAGAGGCTATAGGCAGCACCATGCCATCTATTTCTGGCTCCTTAAGGAACCCATTGCATCCCAGGCCAGTATGGTACTGCAAAGCTATTCCAGCCAAGGCAAATCATGAAGCTGATCAGGTTTCCCTTTGGCCCTCTGGAAGAACAACAAAGAAAAGCATCATTGCCATCAACACAGCTGTGCTAAGCACAGTCCAAGAGTATGGAAAGTTCTAGCTCAGGAAGTGTTTGGGGATTGTATATAGCTTTACTCATCTTTTAAATTAATACTTTGTCTTAGCCCTGAGGATACTATATTGTCCCTGCACTATACTCAGTGGGGATCTGTTTGCAGAAAACACTGCTACCCCACTTCCTCCCCCACCTCTCCTAACAAAGAACAATGAAACATGAGGGAGAGGTATTTTGAACAAGTACAGTGGTAAAAGGTTGTTTCCCCAAAGCTGTCAAAAAGTCACAGTTTCCAACTCCACTCTGCAGGTTGTTAGAGTGAGACTTAAAGTATTTAGTATCACTTCTGAAGCAGCAGGTATGCTGTGCTCTCAGGATTAGCTGCATCTTTAAATATAATAGAGCTGCTGCAGTCTTAAAAGCTGCATTCCTTCAATCTGTTCTAATGCTGTGGGTCAACCATCAATTCCTTAGATAGCAATAGTTTTGGAGGCTCTTCTAGAAATGTTCATCTGGAAAGCTGTTTGCAACTGATGTAGGTGCAATGCAGTATCCTGCCACTTTGAGCACCACACACTTTGGGGGCTACATTAAAAACATTCTCTTCTTTAGCTCTGCCCTATTTTTGCTCTCTTGAAAGGACAACTTGCAAAACAATCCATAGCATCAAACTTCACAGAAGTTACCCTTAAAAAGAAAGGGCAAGATTAATCAGCAATTTTTAGAAGACTTGAGCAAATATTAGCAAGCAGCTCTGGTATTTTAAGTTTCCACTAGCAAAAGAATAAAGCTGAAGAAAACATTTTAATATCAACATCTTGCAGCTGTATTTTGTTGTCTCATGGCAAAAAGCTTAAATCAATGTCTTGCAGCACAGGAAATAATCAGAGGAGGAGATAAATGCAGTGTTTCAACTTAGATCATTGCAACAGTTAATTGAGCATTTTGTGACAGCAAGCAATTTACCAAGTACATTTTCACATAATTAAGCAGCAAACGAGACACAGTCCACAGGAGCTGCACATTTAATTGTGTCAGCAGTTATATTATAAAGCACTTTACACATATATATGTGTGTATACGGACCTATCTTTATATACTTACTGTGCAGCAAGGCATGGGTGTTACGTTGGTCTTGAAACAATTGCTTTACAGCCCCAGGCAGAGCAACCTTCCCCTCACTCTCATTTCGGGCAAGTCAGTGTTTCTGGAAGGTGGCCAGGCAAGATCAGATTCATCAGCCAATAAAATTGTCTAAAGCTGCCGTTCCACAGGAGACTGTTCCTCCGGCTGCAGACTCAGGAGCAGCCAATAAAGAAGAAAATCAGCATCAGAGTGCGGGTGAGCATTTTGCCCCATACTAAGGGTCTGCTCTCCAAAAATTCAGCTTTCCTCTGCCTGTGCTGCTGTACACAGTCATCCTACATGAAAAACAACTTGCACTTGACTTGCCTGGCTAAAAGAGATGCATAGCTATTCTGAACACTGACAAGGGTAAAGGAATCAGTCAAGCAGGTGCCTCATGTGCTGGGAAGCAGTATAGCGACATCCGGAGCCGCAAATTCACGCTGCTAGTGGGGGTTCCACATCAGACCTAGCTTTGTAGGGAGCGGTGGGAATTACTGCTCAAACAACCTAGCATTCACTTGAGGACAGAGATGTTGTTTGTGGTGGGCAGTATGGAGACCATTGAAATCTTACCTCGATTTTATCTTCCAGAGTTTGACCTGCTGCAGTGGCTGCATGAAGCCATTCTGTCCTTAGACCCACGTGTTCGTCCTGGACTTCATTGCTGTTCGGAAGAGCCCTTGATTTCACCCTGCCAGTCCTACAGCAGCAAAAAATCCCAGCGTGCAAAAAGACTTCACAGAGGTGGCAGTCAGAGCCGGCTGACATCTGGGGATATCTGGGAAACCTTAGGTCTTGCCTTTACTAGGAAAAAAAAAGTCAGTCTATGTGTTAGCTAACCTACAGTGAATCCTGAAGATGACAAAGCATTTGTTGCAGTTATGCATGTTAACATGTCATGAAAGGCCTTAGGAGGTCTTTACTTCTAAATTAACACTATGAGGAAGACCAGGCCTGTATGTCACCAGTCTGAAAATGTGTACTTTAACAGCAGATGGCCCGTTTTGCTATGAAATTCTAATAGAGAAAACGCACAGGTGGTCTCTGCACACTGTTTTGCTCCCTTGCTGGCATTTACCTCTCCTAACTTCTTTGAGGTAAAAACTATTTGGATATGTTTCCAGAGATGTTTTGTACCAAGGTGCTTCATCTGCAAAGCTGACTTGCCACCCAATCTGAAGGCAGTGCAGGCCAAGGCCCATGTTTCCAGCATCATTTTATTTCAGTCTCCTGATACAAGTGAAAAGAAAATACCATCCAGTCTTCACCAGTAACATTACTTACCCTCACCTATATGTATTAGAGAACAAAGTTGTCTGTAGTGCAGACAACCCCTTGGAAAGTTAAGATTTTGCAGAAAGCTACACTGCATCTTGAAATGGGAGGGGTTTCTTAATGAAAAAGCAAATGGTAAGGAAAAAAGAGTTACATTAGAATAGGGTCAGCAAGACTGTTGTTAACAATAGCCACTTTTCCCTTTCATGTGCCATTGCCTTTAAGCTCCTGTTTTGACATGGATGTATTTTTACTTATTTATGCGAGACAGTGCTGCTTCTGCTCTCTTTACATGCTGATACTACAGCCCTTTGGAGGACCACAAACCAAAGATGTTACCCCCACAGTTCTGAAGGCTGTGTTACACTGCAGGAGCTGGAAAAGAGGCTCCTAAAGAGCTAATGCTAGAATCAGGCAGCACAGAGGCACAGCCTAACTGAATTCAACAGCCTGGACTTTGATCTTGGAAAGCTACATGTGCAAGCATTTGTGATCTGGATTTTCCTTTGATGTAAATTGGCATAGACCCACACCAATTCACACAGGGTTTTCTTCCAGCTGGGGATCTTCTGCTATCTTTGGAAAACATGGGTTTCATTTGAAGCCACTGTACACTACCATATTGTCCATTCAATGGCAGTGCTGGGCAGGGAATACACGCCACCCTGAAGGTAATTACATGCTGGGTGCTCCCTCAAAGGCGGTCTTGGTGCTGTGGAAAGAGGCTTGTCAAATAGTAGCTTAGGAAAACAGTGTCTTGACTGCAAAGAGGAGCAGGACATATACTTACTGGAAGCAGCTGTCTTAAGGAGACTAAGGGAAACATGACAAGCAATTGAGGAGCCCCCATACCTTTGGGAGTAGGGGAGCACACAGCCAGCAGGAGGCCAGGACCCACAGCAGTGGCATACAAAAAGAAAGGGATGCCAAGCAGCTTACTACAGCACCCTGCCTCCAGGAACTTCTTAGTTTTCATATACCTGATAAAAGAAAAATCAGTCAGCCAGGCAGCCGTGCTGTATCCCATCCCACTGGCAAGCATAGGGTTGATTATTCTGCAAGTTGCGCACATTGCACTAGAAACCCAGTAAATACCTACATTTTCTCCTCCTGTGCATTTCGAGTGTGGTCAAACTGCACAGAGAGCTGCTGACACACAATTTGGTTTATCGTTTACCATAAACTTTAGATTTGGTGTTTAAATGCAGTAATGGAGAGCATTTTCTAAGCTGCTTTCTACACATACTTGAGGTGGTTTTGGCTCTAATTAATTTGGAACAGAGCAGAGAGTTCAGAAATTTTCCTTTTCTCTCTCACATCCCTGTGTCCCACTTTATTTTTAAAGTGGTAAGGCCCATCTAGATTAAGGCACTAGGAGGAGAAGGGAGAGGAAGAAAAAAATCTAGCTGACTTAGAAGCAGCTGACAGGGCACTTCGTCATCACAATTGTGTGCTTAAAGCTTTTCAGAAACCAAAACATGAGTGGCCATGCAAATCAGTGAGTCATTGCAACAGCTGAAGGAGAAAAACCCTGGAGAAAAAAAAAAAGAAAAAAAAAGAAAGAAGCAGAACTCTGCTTGCCTGCTGAACCTGCTCACTGAGGAGTTTCCATAGCATGCTTGTGCTTTGCCTGCCATAGCACATTTTTATTTTCTTTACTGCATTTATCCTTAGGATGGTTTTGTGAAGTAGGGCGTCACTTCTGGGAGAGTTACATTACTTTCTTACTACAGGGAGAGCCCAGCAGCATGCAGGAAGCCTATGACACTTCAAGGAACTGAAGCATATCTTTGTAGTTACAGCTAAGGCTGTTGAAACTGCATTGGGCTTCTCTGTAACGCAAGATCAAAAGCTGCTTCCCTCTTCCCCATCCCTTCCAGCACCTGCATATGCAACTGCATCTGTGTGTCCTCAGTAAGGGGGTTTTGCAGACTAAGCCTTTTAAGAGCAGTCTCCTGTTTTTGCATATTTTATGAGCTCAGTATTTGCATGTTTTTTTAATATTTATATTTTTATATAGAGAGAGGACCTTAATGTTTAAAGAGAACATATAGCTGTTTTATAGTCAACCCCTCACATCTACTTTGTGCACAAGTGACAGCGGGACAGCGTCACTTTCCATAGTTCTACCCTTTCTAGCAAGGAATGATGAAAGACCACGTATAGTAAAACAATCAGAAGAACTCAGACTATTTTTTCCCCCACCTCAAGTTTAAGCAGTCCCTGCTTGAGGGTACTATTCTGTCAACTCCAGAAACACAGAGAAATCCAAGTGCAATCCTAGGCAAAGAAATGCAATACCCACCAGAAACTATGCATCAGTCCTAGAGCAGAAAAATGCAGCCTGCAGAGAGAAACAGAAAATTATTTCCCTGTGTATTGTTTACACCTGTGAGAAGAAAGATACCCTCTCTTGGAGCAGGCAGGTCAGCAGGCATGACACTCAGTGGCCTTTGCTTTAAGGGGGAAGGCTGCTTTGGAGCGGGTAGAGCTTGGAAGGAGAGACAAGATGAAAGGACTGGTGTTTCAGTAAGCCCTCGTGTGAAGGGTGCAGGAGTGGTAGGAAAGGCTCAGTGCTCAGCTCCTGGTGGCTTCACACAATCCTACTCTGTGTGCGGCCCATCATGAACAAAAGGGATGAAGCCAGCTCTGCCAAAGCTGGGGTTTTTGTGTGTCAGAGTAGCTGTACCAGCTATCTGTAACAAACACCTTCTGTGTATGGTGTCCTGTGATCTATCGTGACAAATACCTAGCTTATTCATTAACACAGGAAAGGAGACCTTAAGTGATTCACAGTGCAAAAAAAAAAGTCATGTTTCTCAGAACTCACTTTGATTCAGATGAAGCAATTTTGCAAGTCTAATAATGCAGCTTTTGGCCTTTAGTGTTATTTACAGGAAAACTGAATTTGAACAGACCTGCCAAGCTTGTTTAAAAAAAGGAAGGGACTGGATTTTTTTTTACACACACCACCCTGCCCCCCGCTTAAATCAGTTTGACACTGCAGTATAGAGCCAATGCCCTCTGGTTGGCAGACTCATTACCATCTGTAATGAATGTAACATCTTAAATTATAAATAATTTATGTTGCAACAGCAAATACAGTTTGGAAGGAAGAAGACATTTGGGGAAACTGGGATCAGAAAAGGCTAGAGTGAGTGAACACAGGCCTCTCTGTTTCCATGGAATTACAAGCGTTACCCTACCCACCTCAACTGCAATCAAACTGCAGCCCAAATGACTGGGCTGACTCTCAGCATGGGAAATATTGCATCAGATTATCAAATAGGAAAGTCTAGTACCAAGCAAGGACAGAGATCTCCCAGGCAGGGAGAGTGCTGGACTGGGACCCAGCAGGAATCAAATTTATTTTCAAGCTCAGTTGCCGATTTCTGTCCCACTCTAAGCAGAACCCCTAACTGCGAGGGGGAGGAAATCCATATAAATAAATGAAAAATTTTAGCAAACAGCTGTTCTGGCATAAATACCTTGTCACATCCCATTTTATGCTTGTTGAAACAAACTTTACGCACGCTTCCTCTGCTGTGCTTGGACTAATTTATCATGCATTATGTATGTTGCTCCATCTCAGTGTTTAATTATTCATGAATCCCTCCACCCTCACCCTCTCTCCCCTTCCACTTGCACGAGGATCAATCAGCACGACTCATCAACTCAAGCCCTTCATCGCCACCAGCTCTCAAGGGTGTGAGCCTGCAGCCTGGCCCAGCTCTGGGCATTGCTAACTTCTGCCAGAGAACCCAAAATCCTGCATGTTTACTGACCGGTTTGGTTCAGACCTCGGGAAGGCGTAGAAGCACTGTGTTAGGCTAGGAAGCTGATCCATGGAAATGTCAGCCTCCCTGTGGGCTCCCTAACAACCCTCCTGGCCCTCAAGCCGGTGCTGTGGGCTGGGGAGAGCCCGGTGTACCCCCAAAACTGTGGCATGGCCACCAACACGTGCCCCAGAAACCCCCAATGTGAGATCCAAAACAACCTCCCCTCAGCCCCCAAAGTGGCGGGGGGTCCAAGGAGCTGCCTCAGCATCCCCTGCTACCTGCTCCAGGGCAACGCCAGCCCCGGAGGGCCCTGAGGGCACTCGTGCCTGGGATGGGACTCCCTGTTTCTCTCAGCAACATTTTCACTTCATTTCTGTTTGAAGGGAAATGTCTGAATGAGGGAGACTTACCCGCTGGGTGACACAAGGGCCAGGTGCCGCCTCAGGGCCGGGTGACAGCTGCGGGGCCATGCCTGTCCTGTCCTGAGCAATGGAGGGAGCGGGGTAGATTGGATGTGGTGGCCAGGTCAGACGAGGAGCCCACGCCTAATGGCGGTGTCGTGGTGAGGAGAAGGTCCACACCAGGTGTTGGTGCCCCGGTGCTGGCAGCGGGGGGGCTGCGGGGCGGCCGCTGTGAGGAGAGGCGGCCAGGGGCTGCCCCGTGCTGGACCCAGCTGGTTCCAGCCGGTTCCTCAACGGCCCCACCACAGGGCACCGCCCAGCCCGACAGCCAAGATGGTGGCACCTCTGGGAAAACGTTCTCCAGAAAGGGCAAAATGCCACACAGGCAGCGAGGAGTGAGGGACAGAGTGTGAGGAACAGCCCTGCCGGCAGCCAGGCCGGGTGCGGGAAGAGGGGCAGGGGGAGCTCGGGCGGCCGGAGCAGGGATCCCCCTCCACCGCCCCGGGGAGGTGTGAGGAGGGAGGGCGGAGAGGGACCGTTATGGCTGGCCACAGCCCCACTCACCATCACCCTGCGCCTCCCCAGGCAGACCAGTTGGGAATGAGGGAGCAGAGTTAAGCCTGAGGAAAAGGGGTGTGTGTGTGTTTTAATTTGTCTTTGTTTCTCACTATCCAAACCTATTTTAATTGGCAATACATTAATTTTCCCACGCTGAGCCCATTTTGCCCATGATGGTAATTTGTAGGTAGTCTGCCTGTCTTTATTTTGGCCCATGAGCTTTTTTATCTTATTTTCTCCCCCATCCTGTTGGGGGAGGGGGGAGAGTGAGAGAGCAGTTGGGTGAGGGGCTCTAGCCAGCCAAGGTCAACTCACTGCATACTATTAATCATCAAACTACAAGTCTTGTACTTGTTCTTTTCTCTCCTGTTAGCTTCGTGATTGTCTCTCCACTATTTATTCTTCTTTAGATTTGCTGTACGTGTTTTTGTGGCCAATATGGACAATTTCCTTGTGTGTTTTTCTCTCTCCAGTGCACTCGGGTTTCTCCACATCTCTGCATCTCAAGGTACGCACCGTCAGGGTGGCAGGTACATCTTTGCTTCCACACTAGTACCACCTCTGTGTTTAGTCCACTGTTTTCAGGGCGCTTTTATGTATAAACCCATGGAATAAGGTACTATGTACAGCACAGTAGCTTTTTATGTGAGCTCGTATCTTAAAAGTTGTTTGCAACTGTCAGTGCCACAGGAATTCTTGCTGTAACTGATGTATACACTCACAGGATCATGCATGAGAGCCATGAAGACTTCCTTAGAAGAAAACCTTTGATGTCAGCCTGGTCCTTCCGAGTCAGCTCCCCAGCATGGAAGTCCATAGGCACAGCTAAACTCAGAAAAAGTAAGAAATTATTACTGGCTTCTATAATTTAAGTACTAGGTACCACTGCTTGCATTTTATTCCAGCCGCCATTTCCAAACAGTCACAAACAGATCTGTGTTAAAAACCCCGTTTCTCCTCCTTTTAGTGACAGCGATGTGCTGCAGTGTAGAAGAGGTATAAATCTGTTGTCACCACTGTTCTGCTGGCCCAGCACCCTCACCTGCGCTGTATTGCAACTTCAGTTAGCACAGAATGCCCCAGTCAGCATCACTGGCAAATGCATCAAGTGTAATGTGCTTTTTTTAACTTTTAAGGCTTCCCCTCCAGCTTGCATAACATTACTCAGCTGATCTCTTAATTTCCTACATGCAAAAATTGAGCTCTTTGTTCTGAAACCACACGGCTTTCATCTGCTGCCAAAGGGGAATCCATCTGGGTGCCAAGACTTCCGCCCTTTGAAATGAGTCCTCCCCACACCCGTTAGCAGGCAGCAGGCCTGCGGCCACATTCAGGATGCCTGCCTGGTTTTGGTTTACCAGCAGAGCAGGGAGGATTTGGGACAGCAGGCATACTCAGGCTGCTCACAAACCTGTCCTTGCAACTAAAACAGTCAGCTTCCAGGGCAGAGGGATTTGCCCAGGTGTAGCGAGACCCTAATCACCACCGTGTTTTCTGTTTGCTTTCTTCCCTTGCTGTGAAGTTACTTAGGAGTAGTTGGCATTTCGTTTAACTTACGAGTTATTTGGGGTTTTCCCATCCCTTCCAGCCCTATTGTATCTCCTGTTTTCCTGTGCTGTGGTTCTGCTCGGCGCGGAGGGCCCTCAGCTGCTCCTGGGGACCAGCCCATGACATGGAGACAGAGCCCTGCCAGCTCCTTTGCAAGGCTGGCAAGGCACCAGCTCTTGCTGGTGAAGAGAAACGCTGCTCTGTCCACTGTGACTTCTTGGGCTGGCCCCTCAGCTGCTTTTGCATAGCAAGAACCAGATCCAAAAGCCAGACACATCCTCAGACGACTGATTTACCCCAAACAAGTCTTCCCCCACCCACAGTCTTCAGCACCAACAAGTCCTCCTAGCCTGACCGTCACGCCTGCTGCCTGTGACTGCGCAGCTCCGACCCCCACCTTATGTTTCAGTTTTATCGCTGAGGTTATTTATTGCTGTAATTAGTCAACTGATTCCCCCATATGCGAATATTGAGCCATCCTGAGACTGTCACTTCAAAGGACTTTTGTCAGATTTGTCACCAATAATTAAATGGTCTCCACCCAAGCAGACTGTGCTTTTGATCAAGAATATGCAGTTTGCTCCTGACTGTGGGCCAAGGAAAGCCATGATTTGATCACAGCACTGACAGATGTCCTAGTGAGCAGGAGAAGCTCACTTTGTTATGCTTAGCAGCTCCTAACTTTCAATCATGGGAAATCATAATTTGACTATTAGCATGTAAGAATTTTCCTTATGCACCAGCACAGTCAAAAGGCCACTGTCAGCTTGGAGCATGATGCCTTCCCTATGGAGGCTGATGAGAGACTCCACACTAATCTCACCCTGCTGTTTGCCTGCTGGTTTCTGGTACAGTCCCAGGTTATTGAGATGTTATATTCATTGCAATGGAATTATTTAACTATGTGGAAATGCTTTATTTTTCCCCTTCTCTGTTGTGCAAAACAAGAAGAAAAGGCACTGCACCCTCACTTCTGTGAACATTTGGAGTATACACCTACAGCGAAACACACAGTTTTTCCCCACCAGAGCCCCTCAGCTCCGGCACAGCAAGAGTGCATTCTGCTTCCCCCAGCCCATGGGAAAGCAATTCAGCCCCACAATGCAGCTGTTGGCAGAGATGTCAATTCATTTAGCCAATCTTTTTTGTGGTATTTCATAGGTGATTGTGTGTCTTTGTTAATGATACCAACATTCATTGTCCAGGCTTTGAATCATCCACAAACCCCTCTGATGTTATTCCCACTCCACCCGTGTTGCTGAAGAGAACTGCTTCTGAACGTTTTGCAAAACTGCCTTCAAATGTCTCCTAAAAATTTTGTATCTAAGAAGTCCAGAAAATGGTAGACAATTGCAAATGCTATTTATTAGGGTGACCATGGTCATCACACTGCTGTCTTGTGCCTCACTCTGCTGCTGGTTGTATTTATGTCCTGCCTCTGGTCACATCATTGAATGCAAACTCTCATCAGGAGATGGTCCTTCCCTCCTCAGCAGCTCTGTCCCCAGCCCAGAAAGAAGCCAGCTTGACGCTTCCAGAGGCATCCTACCTTTTCCAAAGTAAACTAAACAACAAAGTCCTTGAAAGTTGAAATGTTCGCTGAGGGAAAGCCCAATCCCAGGAAAAATTGCAGTGTCATGTTTTCTCTGAGGGCAGAGAGAGCAGCCTCTGCAGACAGTGGTGCTGGTGGTTGTTTTTTCATACAGATTCTGGCTCTACCTAGTAAAAGCATTTACAACATATTGATCACTTTATGTATAAATTGCGACTATAATAGTGTTTCATCTAGAACCAATTGACCGTATTCTATAGAATAATACGTCCATGTTCTTCCAATATCATTTAAAGCCAGTGACACAGAGAGCCTTAAGGCTCTGGTTTGGTAATAACATTCTGCCTTCCTCAGACTGATTTGTAAAATATCAGCCTACTCAGCCATGCATTCTTACCTTGCACTGAAGTAACTTCGCTAGAGGAAAAAAAAAAAATTAAAAGAAGATATCTAACTTCTGGCTGTGGAATGGAAAGTTGAGTACCTAAATACACATGATGGATGGCTCAGTGAAATGCTCTTCAGGAAAAAGCATATACTTTCCACAGTTGCTTAAAATAAGGCCTTAACTCAAATCTATAAATTAGATCAGAGAATACTGTGGAAGAAAATACATCTTATGTGCGTTGACCTATTTCAATACCAAAATCTACACATAGGAGAGCTATCAGTGTTAGGGGTAATTTGTCTTTGGTTCTACATAGTTCAGGTTACAATCTGCCAAAAAGTTTAAAGGGGTGTTACTGATTGACATCCGGATATAGTCAGATTCCCTATTCTCTGTCCCACCATTTTCTATCTGGGTGCTTAATTTTGCTCAAAAAAAAAAGTTCACTTTGCCAAGGCCCTGTGCAAGCTGTTTGCTCTGGGTATGCCTCCGTTCCCTCTCTAATCTGACTTGCAAGGGTAGGGGAGCAGAGATAAGGTCATGTGCCACTGAAACTGGTGCTTTCTTTGGATTTCTCAGTGCTTCAGTCCCCTTGACTACAAAACACATTTTAGAGAAACAAAAATGGAATATACTCTTAGATCCTGATTGAAACAGTCAACATTAATTTTTACTTTAAACTGCTTTAAAAAAATGTCCAAACGGTGAAAAATAAAATGGAAAGAAATTCCCAAGAAAATTTTTTTTCAGGTACTGTGAACTGTTCAAATCTTTGTTTGGTGGCATTTTTTAAAGGCAATGCTCTCTAAAACCCAAAAAAGCTCATTTTCAAAATACCAAGTGGCAACATTAAGTGTCTTAACAGAAATAACATGACTGGTACTAACGTGCTGGCAGTGAGCTTGACAAATGAATATATTGATGGTCTCGCTGCAGGTAACACTATGAAATCTATTTTGCTGGCATCTTAGTCACATTTTAAGAGATCATCATGCAGAGGAAGAACAATAGCTTTAGACATGGTTTATTATTGAATTACAATAGTTTTAAACATTGGATTGACCCTTATTGCTCAGAAATTTTTCTCCGTATTTTGGTAACGGACCTCCAGAGCTCAGCTTTCCTCCAGCATGTGCCAACCTGGCCTGTCACTGTCAGTGCTGGGTGCATCACTCAGGGCAGGGGGCAGCAGCTGAGAGCCGGTCAGCCTGGCCAAATCCTGCTCAGAGCAGATCTTCCACAGGACTGGTACTGATATACAAGCATCAGAAGTTTGGATGTGAAGTGTTATTTCTAGTTTTGATTTATTCCTCATTCAAAAGCAGAAGGGTTTGTAAGCAGCTGGGTAGTTGTAGATACATCTTCTGTAGGTTTAGAGCATTTGCTGAAGCTCCCTCACACACCCATGTCCATTATAGCTGCACTCATAAAAAACATATATATCACTAGAGCTTTGCATTGAAATCTCGCTGTATTTTAGGCTGGAGATGGAAGAAGCCAAAGTAACTCAGCAGATGTTGCTGGATGCTTTGAAAGGTGCATTTAAAACCTCCCCAAGGACTTATGCAAAAAAAGGCATGGAAGAATCACGGTTAGTGTTACACACACACACATAAACAGATCCATTAACTGAAATAGCCTTTTAACTGTTATTCATATTGAGCAGTATGAGCAAGCAAGTCATTGTTTGCTGTCTTTATTGACGTATCTGCACTGTGTTTAGCAATCCTATAAATCCGTTATTGCTGGGAACAGCTGCAGAGCAGACTGATAAACTGGGAAATGAGCACACAGCTGATAATGCGGAATAACCAGCTCCAGGCTAGTCGGAGCCAGAGCCCTTACACCTCAGACTACACACACCATCAGAAAATGTTTAAGTCTTAGCAAGACTCAAGTGTAAGAGCACTTACCAAGGAAGCAAAGGATTCTTTGGCATTGTCAGGCTATTGCTGAACTTAAGAGTTTCTGAAAAAAGTCATCTGAGCAGGTGTACAACACTCTACAGATGAGCATGAGGTACCTAGCCCCTGTGGAGAAGGCAGACAGTCTTTCACAGGCACGGTGGCCTGGGCTTAACCACTGACATGCGCCAGGGCTGGAGGAGACGTTAGGCAGGGCTGGAGAAGACAGGCTTTGCACCTGCAGAGTGAGGAGAAGGAAGGGGAAACAGCATATGCGGTGGAGGGAGGTTATCAGAATCTGGGAAGGAAGTAAAAAAGCGAGCAGCCTGGCAGGAAAAGCTTTCCCTGGAAAGAACGGTGGTATGATGTGCCATCTGGAGGCTTAAAGCAGAAATGAACACGCTGTATTTCCTTTCTGGAGACAGAGCAATCACACCTTTTAGGTAGCAGATACATACCTTAATCAGAGCTGACATTAGATCAGCCTGTTTTCCTTCTGATAGTACATTCCCAACACTGGAAGCACCATATCAGAAAACTGCCAGCATAAAAAAAAAGAAAAAAAAAAAAAAGCCCAGAAATCTCTTACAGAGGATAAATGTCTTCTTGCTCATCACTGCCCTGCACTGAAACACAGGCAGAGACATGGCAAGGTGCGTGGAGAGCGCTCTGTCCCTAGCACACTACAGCTCGTGTCCCCGGCAATCTTCTTGTAAGCACTATTAATACACTAGGGATGCCCACAAAGCACTAGCATTACATCCAGAACATCGTTCCAAAGAATCTTGCCTTTCCCCTAGTCACTTGGAAAGCTGGAAGTAAAAGGTGAGTTAAAGTAACTCGCTTTAGATCAAACTAGACTACTTTTGCTCAGTGAGAGGGGCTAATTTGCTAGCTTTGCTTCTGGCTGTTAGGAGATGATGTCTATTAATTTTAAATGAAACAATCCCAGGAAAAGCAACTTGAATGAATAAATGGGGTTCTGCTAAGTAACAGGGACAAAGAACAGGCCTGGATCCTGAATCTTTTTCTTCAAGTCTCTGAAATAGTCTGAGGGGCTCCCAGCTTCTCCTCCTTGTGAGGTGTACAAACAGCTCCTTCCCTCCTGCCAGCAAAGCAGGCAGGAAACAGCTCCTCGTGGTGCTTCCAAGTCAGGTTTTCTGCTTCGTTTGCTTCCTCCTGCCTCACAGGCAGGAGGCTGATATGGGCAGAGTTAGCCCAGCTGGAGAGGAGGGAGAATGGAATGAAGCACAACACTGGAGAGAGACACCATCTGGTATCAACTCTGTAAATGCTTCTGCAAAGTGTTGAAAATGGAACCATTTAAAGCCAGAGCTTTCAACAACATGTCTTATGTGAAGAGCTGAAAGGGACTCCCTGAAGCAGTGCCACAATAACTGGAAAAAGGAAGTACAGTACCTTCTCTGGTGGGTATGAGAAGTGGGAGAACACTGTACCTACCTACCTTGGAAGCAAGTAAACTGTTGATTTTTGCTTGCCCCTCATTCTGCCCCTGGACAAAAGTGATTGCATCTGCATTTTTTAATTACTCACATCACCCAGGAGCTGTTAAGACCTAGCATCTTTCCCATTGCTAAGGAGCTTTTTCTTTTTCCTTGAGAAAAGCAGAGTGTGCAAAGTTTTCAGGTGTTTTTCCCTTCCAAGCTCCCACTTAAGACCCTTTTCCGCAAGAGCATCCACATCTGTTCATCTCCAAACTCCATTTGCTGCCTGATAACACCCAGCCAGAAAGGGCATGCAAGGGCAGCAGTATTTCTGGCTACATCCCATTTATCAAGGAAAGAACAGGACAGAAACATTGTGTCCTCTCCTCTCTGACCTCCACCTTCTTAATCTCAAAGACAGTGAAACAAATACATTGCAAGATCAGGTATGGAATGGGATTTCCAGCTACACAGGTTCAGCTCTACCCACCTGAACAGACTAATGCTCCAAATGACAGCCAGAACAGTTGGCTTTACTTAAGTTCTAATATTTCAAACCTATGTGATTTAAGAAAAAAGAAGTGAGAAATTTTGCTCCGTAAAAGTCTCCCTGAGGCTGATTGCCCCTGGCAGTGGTGGTCACCTGCTGCAGGTCCTACACTGGGAGGTTTGTTGTCACAGCTTCTCTTCTGCAGCATGAGTCTCACCAAGAGCACTCGACAACCATCGTGTGGCTGGCACATGCTCCCACTGGAAGACGATGAGACAATCACGCTTTGCTCCTCCCATCTCACCATTTCAGAAAACGCAGCAGAGTCACCATGGAGGATCACAAGATTTTACAGTAAGTGTCAGCACCCCATGATGAACAGGAGAGCTGCTGAGTGTCAGTATCACCCTCCAGGCATGTGATCCTTCTTGGGAGTGGTTCAGATGGCAACCAGGAATGGAAACTAAGAATTTTAGAAGAAAGGGACTTAACTGAGGTAATTTTACATGCATCTACAGTCAGGTAACCTGTAATCAAGAAGCCAGCTGTAACATTACAAAGATATTTCTGCACCCCCTTCTATCATTGCTCCCTGACAACAGAACATCTCCTTCAAGGGGTAAAGTCGTCCTCAATCTTGTTTTCCTGGAAGTAAATGAGTCCTAGAAACACTGGTCCTCCCCCAAGGCTATTTCAGCGAGTGGAAATCTTTCGATTGACCTTGATGAAGGTATTGTTTCTTTAACTGGTACGAAGCTCTTCATTTAGGGAAACCACCAACTGCCGGGACACATTAGCACTGGGTCCTGGTCCTGCCAGGCAAGTCTCAACAACAGATTAACACCCTTGCAGGGAGCCCCAGTGACCATAATACACATCCTACTCAAGTGCCACCCTAGAGGATGGGAGCCCACTTTCCTTATCCACTATAAAGCCCTTCTAAATGAAATGGGTATTTTGGCAAATTAATTTTATTCAAAAGGAACCAAAAAGAAAACCCCAAGAGAGGAAAAACAAGACAGAAAGTGCTCTAGGATGATGCTTTTTAATTGTTATTTTTATACCTTTAAAAACAAATCAAACCATTAAAAACATTATAGACATGTGCTGAAATTTCCTGTACAACAGATATGAAAACAATAAAATTTGTACATCATTTCAAGATATTGAACAGTCACTTATTTGAAACACATCAACTTTTCCCTTCTTAAGCAGGCCCCAAATGGAAAAAAAAAAAAAAAAAGTAGAACAGAAATGCAGGAGACGTAACTGCCACACAGTGGAGCTTTCAGCCTGAAAAGCACATCGCTTTAGATAAGCAACAGTGAGAAAAAACACTGACCAAAGAGACAAATCTTGGCAATTATAAACACAGAGAACATCAGAAGGCAGGGAAAAAATATTTGCAGGAATTCAAGTCTTGACCAAGACAGATCCACAAGGTAGTAGAGCATTACCTGTAACCTCCCTCTTCCTGCAGAGATACCCTGTGAGGCATGCCCGACTTACTCACATCAACACTATGGCCAACTTTATGTTTACAACATTTTAAACCTTACCAACTTCTTCCACCTATACCTGGGATCCGCAGGTCATTTACTTCAAACGTCAGTCTCTTCTCACAATGAGTTGGTTTTGGGAAAACACAGTTGTATTAAAAATGGATACTCATTAGATGACACGAGAGAATTTGGCACCTGCTTCCAACATCAAAACAATGGGACAGATACGTTTGTCTTCTATAAGACTATCTGGGTGTTGGTTAGGCAGAAACACATACCATTCTAGCTAGTTTTCTGATGTTCTGCTGCAATATAATGCAAACACATGACCTAGCATAGAAGATTCATCTCCCTCTCTTCAGTGCTATACAAAACAAGGGCCTTCTGAAGCAAGAGAGAATTCACGACCCTAAGGCAGCAAGTTGTTGGGAGACCTGGAAAAATGCATACTGGCTCTGTGCTCTGCACAGATGTGCAGTAATTAAAAGAAGAAAAAAAAAAACCAAAAAACATGACTGTAAGGGGCAGACTTTCCTCCCTCCCAGCTCCTTTGGAATGGTTCTGTTTGGTCCAAGTGGTTTATCTTTGTTTGTCATCTGACAGCAGCTTAGGAAGAACACTGGGTGAGAGATCCACTATGTGGACTGCCAGTTTGGATGGAGTTGGGCAGGATCATTAACCTCGTGGGTTTTTTTTAAATTTATTTTTTTAAAAGTATTTCAGAGAAAGAGAGGAAAAAAAAAGATATTCAAGAACCCACAAGTGGCTGCTACAAAAAAAAAAAAAAAAACAAACCAAACCAAAAAAACCCACCCAAAGCTGAAGCACTCTGTGGTTTGTCCTCCAGTTTTGCTCACACACAGCACACCACAATTTCACACCAGGCTGTAAAAAATTCCTCTGGATATCTGTAAAGTTACAGTTGTGCACCAGGAATTCCTACATTTTCCTTCAGCTGACAGTGAACTCTGCAAGGTTGCCAGGTTCCACTGTAATGCCACATATACTCCTAGTATCTGTAGCTTTTTCTGACAACTCTGCTACAACAAACCAACCCCCCCCAAACAAAAAAAAAAGCAGCAGAATTCCAGGGACTCTGGTTATTAAACCTTCATAAGATTTTCACTGCTTTATAGCTATTCTATAGCATTATTCATAAACTTCATATTCGTCTGCAATGCAACCAGTGCAATGATCCGAAGACCAAAAGACACCCCCCACCCCCCCAGCTACTGTAGAAGTCCTTCATTGGTAATGCCTTCGTAAGTCTAACAGTTATGTACCAGCAAAATAAATCCAATCTAATCCTTGACTTGTAAAATCAGCAACTAGGGGTTTTCTGCTTGTTTGTTCTCTTTTTAAAAGAACCAGTTGAAACGACAGCAGCAGTATATTGCAAATAATTATAAAACAACTACTTTAGATCAATGAGATGTAGGCAGGTAAGATGTGTCTCAGTTTTGAATGGCTAAAAAAACCGAAAAATTGGTCTTTAGAGCAGAATTTTATGCAATTTGTTTTGGTAGAAACAATAAAGCCAGTCAATCTGTTTGGGAGTGCTTGGACACTTGGAACCTTAGTTTTGACATTTTCACAGATTTATATATTTGAGGAAAACCAACAATGATAAAAAGACACCAACCTGAGTAAAACTCTATTAGAATAGAGTGATCATTATTCAGTAAATCATATATTGCACCTTTAAATAAATCATTATAAATTGTATAAAAACAGGAGTATCAGCCAGGAACAGGGAGGAGCTATTCTGTCCTTCATACACACCCCCACACGCCCCCGCACACACATTCACATATTCACTTGCTCAGTTTTTTTCCTATAGTTAAAGCTCAGAGTGGCAGACCGCACTCCTTTTCCTCTAGCAGAGGCACCGAAACATTAAGGCAGGGGATATTTGTGGTGAAATGCAAAAACAAAGCTCACCTCCAAACTTCTGGACAGTCCTGCCAACAGTGCAACTACAGTTAAGTTTGACATAAGCCTTATTTAAAAATCTGTGTTCTCATTAAGAGTTTCAGTACAAAAATAGAATCTCTGCTGTTTTTTTTCTAGAGTAGCAACTAGAAAAGGCACAATTTCCAAGTATAAATGTCCATTTGAAGGAGCTGTTTGTACTCCTTTTCTTTAAATAAAAAGGAACACAGAAAAAAAAAAAACAATCACAGAGGCACATATCTATTAGCTAAGTAACCAGATACAGTAGATAAAATATGTTCCTGAAACTTATAATTAAATATATTAAAACAGCCCACAAGCCTGGTGCCTGTAAATGAAATCATATAAAGTTGTAATAAAAAGCTTGTGTTATTAATATTTAAATTCTAGTTCACCATTCATACTGCAAATGCTATTTCACCTATCAGTACTGTTAAATTCCCAAGAAAAAGCAAGATTCCTCTGTTAACTTTAAAGAGTTTTCCTTGGTTTTTTTTGTTTTGTTTCGTTTCTTTTTTTTTTTAAATACCAATTTGTGGCTCCTCTGCCAGCATTGTGTAGATCACATCTTCGAACATGGACAGAACTGGAGAAGCCAGACATGAGACACTGCACACGATCCCGGAAAACATGAGTAGAACATCTCCCTTTCCTATGCGCAGCTAACACCTCCTGAGACACTGTGCTCCTTCCAGGCTATGCGTGGTAGCCATTCGCCTTCCCAAAGCCTGGCCCAGGTGTGAAGTTTTCATAGATTGCCATTGCTGTCATGTTTTGGTAAATAAGATCGGTTTTCTTGTCTTTCTGGGATCTAATAATATCCATAACACACTGGTTTAGGAAGACATACTGGTCCTGATGGGAGAAAAAGAGAGGGTAATACATTTCTAGAAAATACCAGATTTTGGAATTAATTCTGCTCCTGAATATAGGCTTTGGATGCACTGCACTGAATGTTATCAGAGTATTTTTTAGAAGTTGTATGTATAGTTCATAGAAAATAGGGCTGGAAAGAACCTCATGATGTCATCTGATCAACCCCTTGTAAAAAACCAGGATCAAATTTACTGTCATACCTAACACCCTCTTAAAAGACTTTCACGATGGAGATTTTACAGCCTTCTTCAAATCAGCTTAAGTTAATCCACACAAATTTTGGATCAAAGTGATAATTTCAGCAGGAACATGTATGTTCCTGTAGAACACCAAAGAAAAGATGCACACCGAGACCACTTGACTCAAGACAATTCTGGCTCATAGCTATAAGGACAAAACTCACACGGGTAAAACAAGCTGCAATAAAAACTTTTCCAGATTTTGATTCTTTCCAGCTGCAAATGTCAGTCCTACAAAGTACTCTGCAAAGAGATTGATTGGACATACTACGGTCCCTGGCTGCAACTACTATTGTGGGAAGAGATGAGGCAGGAAGAAGGGAAGTTAAATAAAGGCAATTTCAGATTGCTCCTTAAGTATCTTATCTTCCTGTAATTCTGAGCTACATCTTGAGTCCACCCTTCCTGGATTATTACACACATTTGAAAAACATGCTGCTGGATGAAAGACAGCCTTACCTCAGTTTGCACCATTAAAGGTCGGTGCATGCGAAGATCATACACCACTCCGTATACATCCACAGTATTCTCCATTTCAATCTGCTGAATCAGGCGGTCAATGGCAATGAACGTCCCTGTCCTCCCAACACCAGCACTGCAATGACATGGGGAAGCTATTTACTGCTTTCTCTCAACCACCTGCTCACTCACCAGTGGCCTGATGAAAAGCCAGTGAAGCTAGTAAGATGCTTTCTATTCTTTCAGTGGCATAGGTATTAAAAGCCTCTGCAGCCCAGACAGGTGGTTCTTACCAAGAGGGAGGGAGGACGTGCTTCTAGGCTTCCCAGCCTTGAAGGTGCACAAGATTACATATAAAAGCACTTGAAAAGGCAACTTTTTCAGCTAAGTTTGCCAGGCTAGGAGAGACTGTCTATTCTAATGAAATTTTGTATCACATACTTTGCTACCTACATAGCATTGCTACCTTTCTGAATCAGGGGGCAAAGGTTTTAATTTGGCAGGGTGAATAGCCCCTGTCCTTAAGCAAAGAAACTTTTTTCTTTCCTTTTTTTTGTTCTTGTTTTTTTAAATCACATTGAAAAAGAATTGTTCTTAAAAAAGCCGTAAGATAAAAGTGTGTCTAACACAAACACGTTCTTCCTACCTGCAGTGCACCAGAGTAGGAGAGTCGATTGGATTTTGACTGCTGTACTCATGAACAAGGTGTCTAAAGTTGATGAGAAGATCTGTTGTCTCCGGCACTCCATGATCTGGCCAGGAGGTGAAGTGGAACTGGCGCACCGTGTGGCTCTCTGGTGTGTCGGACTAGAAGAATACACATGAAAAAAAAAAAAACCCCCAAAATAAAAAAACCCAAACAAAACACAAAAACCGGCTTCAGAGGAGCAACAGTAGGGCTTCCTGCTGTGGGTACTGGGCAAAGCTCAGCTTCATTAAAGATGCCTGTTACAAAGCGTGCAGTAATTTGACCAATGATATTTCAATTTCCCTCTTCCTTCTGCTCTGGTAGAGAATACTTTGAAATAATTTCCATTTACTTTTCACTTTACTCCAAGATCATCTCTGCTGCATTACATTTGCTGACAGAGATGGGGCTGTTTGGTCTACCAGGTATCACAAGTACCTGCACAAGCACAAGTTTTGGTGCAAGTCTCAGGGAAACATGAGCTGCAGGATCGCTGACGGGGCAATCAGTAATTCCCATTGGCAGGCTGGATTTTGCTGGCAGATCTCTTTCTGCCACAGGGAGGGTCTTACTGACAACTCATTCCCACCTCTGGCTACGTTACTAAAACACTGTTGTGAGAAGCCAGAGCATATGAACAAATGCATACACATAAATATCGCAGGAATCTTCTTGTCAGTAAGTAGCGTGAAAGATTTTAAATCGCGCTTTTAGCAGAAAGCAGACCAATACATTCAAAGCCTCAAATTAAAATAAACCACTCTTATCCTTTTCCCTCAGATAACTTTGAATTTGATTAAGTTTTAGTGAAATTATTATATTCTGTCACTCCAGTGTTTCTTGACATGTGAAGTCACAGTGATGTGATAAACCACTTCTACAGATATTTATACACTAACAACTAACAACCGAGGGGGTACGCACCTTTTCTACAGTGAAGTCCCTTATTGTCCATTCTGGAAGGACAATCTCTGACACCATTGTCACAATAATGTCACCATAGCTCTTGGATTGTTTGTCTGGCCAGTATTGCTCACATTTTGTCTAAGAAGAGAGTTACAAGGTTAGACACACAGCAATGAAGCAACTGACTGTTAGTTTTAAATAACACACCACCTGACGCAGGGCTAGAAAACACGTCACCCTTCCCAATGGCCTAACCCAGGGCAGGAGAAGCTCTACCAAGATCATTCTTTAGGGAGAAGAACCCACCCTTAAAGATAGCAATACCACAACCCTCCTGAGACAAGCTATTCTGGTAGTCAGCAGATATAAAAATGGGAAAAAGCTTAAAAAAAAATAATTTGGCTTATTTAATTCAGAAAACAGTCTTCCAGTAAGTGGATGGCTGTTAAAAGAAAGTGGTCAGTCTCCAACCTACTAGGGCAACAACAAAATTAGAAGAGATCCAACCATCTTCAAGAGATAGTTCAGTTTTAATAAAAACATACCCGGGCTTGTTCAACACATTTTGTCAACATAACAATAGAGTAGATATTCTTCTCCCAAATCATGCGCCAGAAGTCTTCTATAGTATTGGGTAAAGGACCCTGTGCAGCAATAAATGCCTTCTTTGAGTTATAGCCCTAAGAAGGTAAAAAAATAAAGAGAAGAAAAAAAAATAAATATCACACACACATGTGCATCAATGAGACAGAAAAAGCCCATTTTGAACATCATTATGAGCTGTTAAGCCTACATCATAAAAATACACATTATATTTCATTTCAACTAATGAAGCAACTTACAGGCATATAGTTTGCATTAATATAATCATCAGTTGCAGAGCTTTGATCTGAAAGTTTAACACGAGAAATATCATCTGCAGAAAGAAAAAAAGAAAAGAAAATTATGCATTTTAGAACCAGAACCTTTCAGCAAAATACTGCTTATCTAATGCATGGTTTCTGAATGAAAGGTGTTTTAGAACAATGTGCATTTTAGGAATAAGAATATAACTTTAGGAATCATAAATAGCAGTAGTTTAGAATTTTTATAATGAAAGCCTTCAGAAAAATGAGTAGCCAGGATAAAGATTCAGAATATTCAACACAGGTTTTTTGGGTTTGTTTTGGGTTTTTTTCCTCTTTTTTTAAAACTTGGTTTGGCTTTGCATATCTGTATATTTTTAAGCCAACACAAAACTATGATTTTCATTACTGGAGAAAAATAGGTAATTTGTCTCCAGCTGCCATTGCAGCTAATGTTTTTCCTCCAAAGCACCCCCAAGTACCTGTCACTGTTCGCCTTCCAATTCCCTCTTACACTCTGCTATGTTGGGATGCCCACAGACAACTTGGCAGGGCTTCAGGTCTCAGTTCATCTGCAAAGCTGGCCAGCAAGGTCTTAATATTTCTCATCGCTCTGCACATCTATCTGTCTGTAGTCAACTGTTAACCTCTTGCTTTTTCAGTCTAGACTGCAAATTTCTCACAAATGGAAAACTAAAATTATTTAATTAAGGGTAAAGTTCTTTAAGGAGCTTTCTTGAGGGAAATTTTGGGAACTTTAGGGAACATTCTTGAGGGAAAGCTCTTTAGGTTTGCTTATACAGTGATTTTGGGAAAGCAGCAGCCCAAATTCATTCATTTGGAAATTGACAACATTAATCCCTCTTTGAAACCTCTGGGTACTATTAAAGCCAAATTAGCCAAACCCAAGGTTTTTCACCTAAAATCTCAACCAGTAGAAGATGCAAAACCAAAGAGAGTAACTCACATGGTAAGACGTTGTTGTATCTATTTTTTCCCCTGTTCTCAGCAAGTTCAGCAGCAAATTTGGGCTGATGAACACCAGCAGACTTGAGTTCCTACAATGAAAGGATTCATTAGCATCTGGTCCTGGTTTAGGAATCATACAGAAACACATGACTGAAACAAACAATACTCCACTCTTGGACTTTGCTGTAAAAGTAAGCATGTCAAACTGGGATAAAAGATGATAGAAATCATCTTTTACAGAGTGGGAGGGTGACAGTGGCAAACCTGATAGAGAAGGGATTAATATAGCTTGTAAGAATAGTTGCGTGTTTAAAACCCAGAGATGGACTTTAAAAGCCCAGAAACAGTTTTGCAGAAATATGTGACACTGACATCAACGGTGCACCCGTTCTGACCCCAAGGCAGTGAACTACTTGGCATAAGCTTTGCAGACATTTCAGGGAGAAAGGGAGCAAACACATCATGAAAAGACTGAAGGAAGCAAAATCTGAGAGGCAGGCAAGGTGGAGCACTAGCCTGCAAAGTACAATCAAAGGGAGAGAATTTGATCTGGAAAGAAGAAAGTCAATTAACAGCTTCAAGGAGATGAAAAAAAACCCAGATTCTTTAACAGCAGACATGACAAGACAGAATCCTTACTGACACTTGATTCCTGTCTTTTGTACCTTATAACAATTGAGCTTTAGTACATTTCATAGAAAAACATTTATGGTCACTAAGCAAATGATAATTGCCATTTTTCTGACTGCTCCTTTGAGCTATTCACAGGTGCGGTTTGCAAATCGCACCTATGCACTGAGGTAGTCAGTGATATTAGCGAGAGACCTGTCTTGCTGTGTAGAAAAACAAAAAACAGATAAAAAACCCAAAGTGCAGAGAAGTTAAAGAGCTTTCCCTAGGCTAACTCTGTAGTGCGACTAGGGAAGGGACTCAGGAGATCCTGTCTCTGGTGAGAGCTCTGATCAGCAGGCCATGCTATAAGCTCACAGGTAGAGATAATAGTTCAGGATATGAAGTATTTATCATGCGCTTCAACTAAATTTGAAGCTGAATCAGGGAAGGGAAGGCTACACATGAGGCTTAATAATCTCTGTAATAAAGGTCCCTTCTCTTCCCCTTCAGTAAGCCTCCCGTATGCTCCATAGGAAAGCTAATTTGCCTTTCCAAAAATATTTATCATGAAGCTCTCTCCACTGAAGGCACATACCTCATACTCTTCAGCAAAACCACAGTTGGAGTCAGCTTGCTGCTTCTTAAAGTAGGACTCAAAGTTCTCTACCTTAATCATTTTTGATCTAAAATGAGAAAAGCCATGTATTGGTAACTAGTATTAGGTAAATAAACCATGAATTCAGTTCATGTGTTAGAAAGTATGCTTTACTTACTTCTTGATTCTTCAGGGGAGGGTGGGGGGGAAGAAAAAGAGGTTGATTAGACACATGCAGCTGTATTTTTCACTATGTGAATCTAAGAATGAAAGCATGACTGTTAGTAGCAGCCACAAAACTGCATTTTACAGGGGACAGGATATCAAGCATAGTATTTAACTGATCTGTTAAACCAAGGAGAGATTAGTGCATCCTTCAGGAGAAGAATATCACAGAAGGTGGCAGTCAGCTGCTTCTGTACTGCCATCACTTTGGCCCCATTCCCTGATGTATTTTACGTCAACTATCAAAGTCTACACAGGTGGGACTTCATGGAATGCTCCAGCCATGCCTTTCCATCAGCACAAGAACTGGTGCAAGAACCAATACTGTGATTCAACTGCACTGCCTGTGACTTCCAATATATTGTGGTTACCCTCCCATGGCCAGATTTTACAATCCCAACATTATCCAAATTAATGGCTCGGCGCAAAGTAGTCATAAAGCAAAGGAAAATTCAGGCCACAGTGCAGAATTTTGCCTATGTGCACTTTATCAACAATTTGGGTTGTCTCCTCAATGTGCGCAGAAGCCTGCATTTCATTCAAACATCCTGTTTTTCAAAACTACATGGACCATTTGTGTGTCTAATAGCGATTCATGAAGCAAGCACTCCAATCCCTGTGGCAGCTCTAAAAGTCTCGATCAATGTGATTACTTTTAGTCTGCAGGCTGGAGTCTTTAAATTCCATGACGAATTAATACTGCAAAATTCTACACAAACTGTACAGAAAACAAGTATCAGGATTCAGAGTAAGTTCTGCAAATATCACTTAAGCCCAGAAAACAATGTGTGAAAGGATATGGACTTACTTAATTGGAGAAAAGGACACTTCAGTATTTCTTTTATCTTTCCTATAAGGCGAAAGAAAACAACACAATAGGTTCACAGTAGAATTTAATGGAATGCATATCAGATTTCTGACAACAGCTATTTCCTGTGCCTGTTCAGAACAATTTCTTTTAAAGCATCTTATTCTGTGAAAAAAAACAACCTCCTGAGGCAAACCTTACACCTGGAGTAAGAATAAAATACTTCATCCTTCATTCAGTGATGCTGTGCAACGGGACTGTTTCTTTCTGTTGGAACCACAGTATAATGCCTGAACACAAAGCACAAAGTCTGGTGGAAGAAGTACATCTGAGGGATCTGCATCGCTAGGTAACAGGAGAACTGCTACTAATCCCAGAATCCCTATAGTAAGTGTTCAACAGTGATGTGTCAGTGGTACTGAAAGTGGTAGTTAAATGAAAATAAGCATTCCTAGCTTTAAAGGAAGCTCTTCTCATTATTGTCCACAGCTATCAGACATGCTTGTAAAACCAACAGCAGTTAATCAAAGAAACTAAGAAAACTGGACTAAGGGCCCTACAGCTAACTCTTTGCATGACCAGAAACAGGACAAAGCCTTTGTGAACTCTTAAGTCCCATATTATTTGGAAAAGATTGGAAACTGAGAGACCAGCTCAAACCCTAGGCAACTCATCAACTTCTGGAAGCTCCAGAATGGAAGTTTCATGTGACAGGCCATCAAGCAATTAAACAGCACGATTAATGGATAATTTAAAATAAAACCATCTAAGATACAATTACATATGTCTTTTAGCACAATAATTTGTGTTGCTTGCTCACTTCTGACTGAATTACTTTATCAGCATGCATGGATTCAGAAGAGCTAAACAAAACAAATCTTAACTTATTAGTCTGTAACTATGGAGTTGAACAAAGTCATTTAACTAGTTTGATACATTATCTCTAATCTGTAACATACAAACAAGATTTTTAATAGAATGTATTTTAAAGCATCGTGACAGAAATGTATAAAACAGAAAGAGGCCTTTTTAGTAGAAAGATACAGAAGTGAAATACTGGTGTTCCTCATCACAACAAATACAATGATGAACATACATTACCTTCTCTTTCTCCAGAATATGAAACCCCCTATAGTGACTACAGCCAATATAGCTAAAAGGCATCCAATAACGGCTCCAGCAATAACACCTGATAAAAGAGAACACATATTACTCATTACTGATTTACTTCTTTGGTAATGATCTAACTCGATCAATGTGCTAAAAGAGAACCTCGCAAGTGACAGAGCACACTTCGCTCTACTAAACTTCTTTTCTTTACTGGGTCCTTTGGCAGCACCAGTATTGAAAGCGCATTAAGAATAATAAATCAAAGATGATAAATAAACAAAAAATTGGCATCAAAGGACCAGTATTTGCATTCCAATACACCTGCTTCCAACTTACCAGAACTGTTAGAACATCAGCTGCTTTTTGCCACTTGTTTCTGTTCCAAAGTCTTGCTGTGCCATCCAATCCCTTTTAGCATGCCATGAGTAGCACAGCTTTTGGTTACTTCCACAGTGGAAGTCATACATGGAAAAAGGTCACCCACAGAACTAGCGAGGTATAAATTTACAGAGCAGTGCAAAGCTAGAAAGAAACAGTCCATCACAGAGAAACCAATGTGCGTTTTGCTGTTATGAAATTTGCCATAATTAAGGAATCTCTGCACACTGCGTATGTGCCAAGCCGCTAGTTCTATACTTGACATTAACTATACCTGGATCCTGGGGTAGCAAAACCGCCTCAGAACAGGGTGAAAATGATACATAACTATCTTCTTCCGCAATGATGTTGCCCATAGTAAAGGTTATATTAGTGAAACCTGCAACACTTGCCCTGTTGATAAGGGAGAAGAAAAAAAAACCAAAACAACAAACCACAGGTACATTACATGGTTTTAACAGCCTTAAGCAAGATCTGTAATCTTTTCATTAGATGATCTTTTAGATTCCAACTGCAGCAAAATTAACCAAACAGTGGTTTGAAATAAATACCTGTATGAATGAAGTGGAATCAATGGTCCGTTTTCGTAGCCATACATTGTGTTTCCCTTGCCAACATTAACGACATTTGTACCATTCTGAGAATGGAAAGAAGGTGATTTTGCCTGCTCTGTATCTATGACATATGTTACATAGGTGACTGTCATCTTCTTCTTGAAATCTTTGTATGTGTTCTTCAATTTAGACTTCAAAGACCCACAACCTTCAGGAAAAAACAAGGATATATGTGGAATATATCATCCACTGATTTTGTATCAATTGGCACAGTGGCTGAGATGGTCACATTAACCACAGTTATTACTCCATAAATACTGCTTGAAATGAAAAGCTGAGTGCAACAGACAATCTCAGAAGTCTCTTGTACTGCAATGCAATCTACTGAACTACCTCCCTGCTCCCCAGTTGTACTTGGTTTAATCTCCTTTTGGTTTTACTTCTACCACGTATAGTGGAGCTTCTCTGTAAAGGTACATTAGTGGTGGATTCTGGTGTCCTCGTGGACAGCCTTCACTAGACAAGTCAGTCATAACCATATGTACTCTATCAATTATCATATGTAAAGAGTGCAAACAGTGTAGAAAAAGTCAGCTGGTATTTGGTAACGTTGTGCCACCCGAACAGCATCAAGCCTCATTCAGGGTGACACCAAACTCGTCCTGAACTATACTTCCTTGCTGTGTCTTACACGAAGTCTCACACCGAAACCCTAAGAGATGAAAGAGTTAATTTCTGCCTTTTCTTGACATAGACAAGCATTGGACAAAACAGTGATCAGAACAGTTTCTCTTCCAGAAGACTGAGAAAAAGAGGCTACTGCAGTCAAACAGTGACTAACAGGACACCATCTGCAGAACAGCATCACTTCACAGTGTCTGTTGTTAGAAGATGAACCTCAGAAACCTGAGGCAGCTTATACAGTTGAGGCATATCTGACCTAAGAGGTAACAAACAAGCTCAAATTACCAGTTGTCCAACAACTCAAGAAGTGAGCAAACTGACATAAATATTCAAAGTGCTGCAGGAGGAGGAAGAATCTTGCTCATTTGACTGAAGTTTGTATACATTGCTCTCTACTGACTGCCTTTACAAAGCTAAAAGCTCCTTATAAAAGCAAATATAGTATTGAATTCACCTTTAAAAAGGAGAAGCCTTGCAGGAACTCTGAAAAGTGGAAAAGCTCTAGTAAGTTTTCTACAGTTGTGTAGACAAGGTTTGATCAGCCACCAACAGCAAAGCTCTCATCAACTGTAACTGTGCAGGAACAGGGTGCAAGACAGCTCTTCTAAACCACTAGTTTGGTTACATTAAAAGCAGCTGAGGTCGCAATTAACTCAGTTGCCTAGAAACAGGCGTTCAGTACTATCTGAGATACATTATATGTCCTGTCTGGTCCCTAGTTTCCATTCCAAAAGGATGGACATCCCAGGTTATATCTGCAGCTCTTTGTGGATCTCTTGGGTATCACCCTAGGAGATCTCAAACAGCCGTAGACACCATAGCTTACACTATTCAATAAAGTCCCCTGTCTATCCTAAAGGTAACGATGTCTGTTTTAAGACAGAAAACCACATTTCAAGCATTTTAATGCTATTTCAACACTATAAAGCTGACGTAATGCTTGCCTGTACTGATGGTTTTTTGTTCCTATCGAAGCACTCAGACTATATTATAAATACAGGCAATCTTCCTTCCTTATTTCTCTCAATCACATCTTGAAACTCCTCTTCCTTGAATACCTTGCAATCAAACCCACACTGAAGAACACACTGAATTTCATCAAGACTAAACAGGACTTGCTGAAGGTACAAGCAGAGCTGTTGCTGCATGCAAGAGATTGACATTCAAATCAGCAACTCTGGGGCAGCTACGTAGATGTGAAAAATAGGAATTTTCTGCACTGGTGTACTACATATCCATATACGTAGGCATTTCTTGGACATATGTTGTATGGAAAACCACAGAAGAAAGATCTACAGTCAAAATGCTGCAAGATGAATTTCCAGTGTTAAGACAAAGGATAAGCATGAGTGTCAAATCTCACATGGGGAAAACTATCTCCATCAGCTGCTTTATTCCTCCAGCGCACTGGCAGAAATTAAAAGTTGTTCGACTAGAACCTACACTGCGAAGGTAAGTTCCTTAATTTTATGATTTATCACTAGACATCCACCAATTAAAGACATTTCTCTGTTTTGATGCTTTAAAGAGGTGAGTTTGATAGACTACCCTCTAGCTTTCCATGGCGTTCAACCTCCCTTGGCATGTAATGCTGACAATGCTTTTCAAGCCTTCCACCTGCATGCCATCTCGCTCAGTTAATAAAGTGCTTGAAGTAAAATCAGAAGGAAAGCTCTCTTCCTTTAAGATCTCACTGCAGGTATCTTCCAGCTGAAGAAGGGAGTGGGGAAACATCCCACATTCCAAAGTTACTTATATTAGTAACTCTGAAAATTATTCTGTGGGAGAAAAAAAGGATACTACACAATCTTGTGGCAGAAACCAGTGGCAAATTAAGATGACAACAGCACAGTGGCAATATGTAGGAGACTTATACAAGGATAAGTCAGGCTGGAAAAGGCTGAGTGAAAACAGTGGCCTTCTGAAAACAAGGAGGGATCTGACTTCAAGCAAGTGAGGCATTTGCTTCGTGATTTTTGAAAGGTGATTGAAAATACCGAGTCAGCTTTTTCTCTATCCATTTAACACCTATTTAGAGTTTAAAACATAATGTTGTTTGATAAATTGTTTCACACAGCTACAAGATAATATCAACATCTTACCTTGTTCTTCTGTTATGATCATTACTGCATAGGCTTTTAATGGTCCATTCACTGACTCAAAATCAGAGAATTCCACAGACAATGAGCTGTGACTGACCTCCTTGACTAAAGGAGCTTTGCTTGGAGCAGGTGGGTCTATAAACAGAAATATTTTTTAGTACTGATAAAGAAAAGTTTTCCAAACAAGGAAACGCTGTAATACTGATGCTGTTCATGTAATGCATATTTATTGTGTGTCACATTAGGCTTTGCATGAATGTAGTGTTTTATTCATAATCTGTAGGCTGATAATGTACTGCATATCAAGTTTGGTATTCTGCAATCACGAAGTTAATATTTTGGTCCTATGAATATCTTTCATTCTCAAATCTTAAAGCTTACCAGTAATGCTTGTATTACACATTTTCTGCACTGAAGGGCTTTCAGAACTATTTGAAAGAGTTGCAATAGTAACAGTATAGGTGCTGAAATAGTCTAAAGATGCTGTTCTGAAGGTTTCCTCTGAGCCTTCCCTCGTGCAGGATGGAGTCCGTTCTTCTTTTGCCCATGTACCATTAAATATTTTAATTCTGAAGCCAGAATTGTTACCAGAAGGGCATTCCCATTTCAGCATTAGAGAAGACTGCTTGGCCACTGGTTCACACTGAAATGAATTCACTAAGGCAGGAACTGAAAAAAAAAAAAAAAAAAAAAAAATAAAAGAGGAGGGAGAAATCAAGTATTCAAGTATTGCAGTAAATAGAAAAAGCTGTCTATTCGCAAGTTCTGTGTATAAACATTTTAAAAGTGGAAAAGAACCCTGAAGTTTTACAAAAGATGAAGCTACTGCCTACAGGGACTTGCTACCCTATAAGGAAGAGAAGTATTTAGCACACGAAGTACACAGACCTCTTCTGTGCTCTCTAACTCCTCTGCAGACAGGTTTATCAAGAAAATTTAGGTTGAGTATCTGTCAAGTCAGCTAAGTTTTCAAAATACTGTTCAACCACTGAACGTACTACTCTAAGAACATTTTTAGAGTAGTATGTAGATTGATGCTAACTCCCTGTATAATTACATAAAACTCTTAGTGGCCAAGAAATAAGAAAACAAATATAAGCTCTGTGCGTTAAGAGCACAGCAGTAGTCATCCTTAAGAGCAGCAACTACAGCATGTCAGTTTGTATGAGTGTCCTATAGGACACAATATAAAAATCGCAACCTTATGACCAGATATAAAAAGATATTTACGAAGTTGATGTAGCAGTAACACTGAGAAGAAAGGTCCCTCTAAACTAAACATCTTATAAAACTTGGGCCTTCAAGACCAAAGCTCTTGTAACTTCTACAATTGTAACACATGGCAAATTTATTTCCTCTTTTGATAAAGAAGTATTTAGTACTTCCAAATACTGGGGTAAGAGACTCATGGATTAAATTATTTTTATTATTTTTAATAAAAAGGGCTATTATTTTAAGAAACTAAGGAGAAGCAGAATTGTGTACCAGAAGAAACAGATTTAGTTAAAAGATAGATGTGAGTGACTGGGACTTATTTCTACTGCACTTTATAAATATTTATTTTCCTTCAGTAACACTGTCAGCCACTCCTACAAATACAGTGAAATTATAGAAGGTTCCAGGGTTTATGTCTGTAATAACAGCTCTGGTGACACTGGATGTCTGGTTTCTAGAGGAGGAACCATGACTTTGGATCTCTATCCTGTACATGTAGTTAGAAGAAGTATCATCTGTGCTCCATGGGAAAAGAACAGGAACACAGGAGTACCTCAACCTTCTTCTCTTTGCTGACAAGCTGAGCAGAGCAGCGTGGCTGAGAGCCACACAGCACAGCGCTGCCCACAGCCCAGCTGCAGCCATGGACCCCTCCAAAGGGGGAAGTTGCCCAGGCACAACGCACTCTCTGTGGGAGCCCTTCAGAATACGGGCCAAGGGCCTCATCCACATAGAGGAGAAGGCAACAAAATCCCCCAGAAAACCCCCTTCCACACATTAACATCACTGACTGCGGGTAGGCCATGTACAGCACTTCTGCCTGGAACAATATTGTATTTCAACCCTCAGGCAGGTGGGCAGAACCCTGTGCTGCACAGCAAAATACAGACAACCAGGAACAGAGCTGCAAGAAGCTGTGACTTACTTGTATACAGACTTATTGACAATCCTTCTCCTTCCGTCTGACCATCAGCCGCTACTGCAAATACTGTGAAATCATACAATGTCCCAGGGATTAGCTCGGTAATTTCTGCTTTGGTAACATTCGATGTCAGGTTCCTAACAGAGGTACCGCTCACAACCTCTATCCTGTACGTGTAGGAGTTGGAAGCAGTGTTGTTCACTGCCCATGTTAAGCTGACATTCTCAGTACCAACATAGTCTGCCTTGAGATCATGGACCGGGCTGGGCTCTGTGAAAGACAAAACAACAGTCTGTCAGACTGCAAGAACATCTGCTCACATACAGGGACAGAAGAAACACAGGCACACCACTGCTTCACTGTCTTCACATCACTCCTTGATCAGAGTGCAGGAGCACCCCGACACCACCACCAGATGCTCCTGGAAGTTTTTGCATCAATGGCTGGGTAACAGAAAAATGAGAAAGAGGCATCTCAAGTGTGATTCATCTTCTTTTCATGTTCAAAAGCAGGAGCACAAGTTCACCATGGTGCCAGCACTCCCGGGGTTTCCCCTGGCAATCTGGAGAGGTGGGCAGGAAGGAGAGAAGAATGGAGTGGAAGGAAAATGGTGGTGCATCTCTGCACAGCAAAAAGTAAAGAACATCAAATATCACTGGAGAAGGAACAGAGGTGATGACCCAGGCACCCTGCTGCTTCTCCAACCCTCATGCCCTGTGTGCCCACTCCCATGGCAGAGAGACCATCTCCAAAACCCCTCTTTCCAGCACCCTATTCTCTGTGCATCTTCAAAACAGGGCAACTAGCCATTACAGTCAGGCAACACAGGCAAGACATTTGGAAATCGACTGGAAAGGCAGTAGCACACATACAGGTACATTTCAGGACAACACAAATGACAAGAACAGGCATCTCTTCTCTTTCAAATACACCCTGTGGAATGACCAGGCTGGGCTACAGCCTTGCAGGCCAGCTCCAAAAAGGTCCTTCCAACACCACATGTCAAGACCTTTGATACTCAACACAGCAAAGTGCTGGATGGCCAAAGCAGTTCTCCTGAACTAGTGCTGCCTAAATCTCTCTCTCCTGCTGCAGCCCGATGGCAGCCACGGGCCCTCAAATTACAAAAGTTCCCCTGGCACAATATGCTCTGTGTGGGACCCCCTTAAAATAAGAGTATGAGGCCTCCATCCTCTAGGAAATGAATGCAACCCCTTTTCCCAAATTTAGGGGAAGTCCTTGGGGGGGGCGGTGGGGTGGGAAATCTCTTCTCTGCATTGCCAGTCTTGGGGACAAATTTCACCAACAGCTTTCTATAAGTGCAATGCTGCTTCTGCACTTTAACTCCCATGCTTGGCAGATTGGCCATCTCCAGGACCAAAACATCACCTCTGCCTGCAACAGTATTAAAATTACAACCCTCAGGCAGGTAGGCAGAGCCATGAGCTGCACAGCAAAATACAGACCACCAGGAACACGTGTGCAAGCAACTGTGACTCACTTGTATACAGACTTATTGACACTCCTTCTCCTTCCATCTGACCATCAGCTGCTACTGCAAATACTGTGAAATTGTACATTGTCCCAGGGATTAGCTCGGTAATTTCTGCTTTGGTGACACTGGACGTCAGGTTGCTAATAGAAGTACCATTTCCAACCTCTATCCTGTACGTGTAGGAGTTGGAAGTAGCATCATTCACCATCCATGTTAAGTTGACAGAAGTCACACCAACATATTCTGCTTTGAGATCAAGAACTGGGCTGGGCTCTGTAAAAGGCAACACAACAATCTGTCAACCTGCAAGAACATCTGCTCACATACAGGCACACCACTGCTTCACTGTCTTCACATCACCCCTTGTTCAGAGTGCAGGAACACCCCGACACCACCACCAGATGCTCCTGGAGGCTTCTGCATCAATGGACAGGTAAGAGAGAACTGAAGAAAGGTCATTCTGAGTGTGATTCATCTCCCTGTGACGCTCCAAAGCAGAAGCACAGGCCATCACACTCCGACAGATCTCCCAGGGCTTCCCTTGGGAATCCAGAGAGGTGGGCAGGAAAGAGACAGACTAGACTAGAATATTTCAGTTGGAAGGGACATACAATGATCATCTAGTCCAACTGCCTTTACCACTTCAGGGTTGACCAAAAGTTAAAGCATATAAGAGGCATTTGGACCATGCCCTCAATAAAACACTGACAGGCTTGGGGCATCATCGAACACCACTCTAGGAAGCCTGTTCCAGTGTTTTACCACCATCCCAGTAAAGAAATGCTTCCTAATGTCAAGCCTAAACCTCCCCAGCGTAGCTTTGAACCATTCCCATATGTTCTGTCACCGGATCCCACGAAGAAGAGATCAGCACCTCTCTCTCCACTTCCCCACCTCAGGAAGCCGCAGAGAGCAATGAGGTCACCCCTCAGCCTCCTCTTCTCCAATCTAGACAAACCCAAAGTCCTTAGCTACTCCTCATAAGACATGCCTTCCAGCCCTTTCACCAGCTTTGTTGCCCTCCTCTGGACGCATTCAAGGACCTTCACATCCTTCTTAAATTGTGGGGCCCGGCACTGCACACGGTATTCAAGGTGAGCCCGCACCAATGCTGAATACAGCGGGATAATCACCTCTTTTGACCAGTTGGTTATCCTGTGTTTGATGCACCCCAGGATGCCGTTTGCCCTCTTGGCTGCCAGGGCTCACTGCTGACTTGTACTGAGCCTGCTGTCAACCAGCACCCCCAGATCCCTTTCTGCAGGGCTGCTCTCCAGCCACTCCACTCCCAATTCATACTTGTGCCTGGTGTTACTCCATCCCAGGTGCAGAATCTGGCATTTGGACATGTTAAATTTCATCCCATTAACCATTGCCCAATGCTTCATTCTATCTAGATCCCTCTGTAAGGCCTTCTGTCCCTCAAGAGAATCAACAGCACCTCCCATCTTGGCATCAACAGCAAACCTGCTAATGGTGCATTCAACTCCTGCATCCAGATCGTTGATGAATATATTGAACAGCACTGGCCCTAGGATTGAACCCTGAGGAACACTGCTGGTGGCCAGTCGCCAGCCAGATGTAGCCCCATTCACTACAACCCTTTGAGCCATGCTATTCAGCCAGTTCTTCACCCAGTGCACCAGGAACCCGTTCATCCCACAGTTGGACAACTTGTCCAGAAGGATGCTGTGAGGGACAGTATCAACAGCCTTACTAAAATCCAGGAAAACTACATCCACTGCCTTCCCTTCATCCACTAGGCAGGTGACCTTATCATAGAAGAATATAAAATTAGTTAAACAGGACTTTCCCTTTGTGAACCCATGTTGACTGTGCCCGATGATTGCGCTATTCCTTAAATGTCTTTCAGTAGTACCCAGTATGATCTTCTCTGTAATTTTTCCAGGAACTGAGGTTAGACTAACAGGTCTGTAGTTTCCTGGGTCTTCCCTCACACCCTTCTTGTAAACTGGAGTAACATTGGCTAACTTCCAGCCAGCAGGGACCTCTCCAGACTCCCAAGACCTTTGGTAGATGATCGAGAGGGGTCCTGCCGTAACATCCGCTAGCTCCCTCGTTACTCTGGGATGAACCCCATCAGGCCCCATGGACTTGTGAACATTCAGCTGATACAGCTGGTCCCTTACAATTTCAGTGTCCACAAATGGAAAGTCACTGTTCCCCACACTCGTGGTCCTCCAACTCAGGAACTCAGGGGACTGAGCAACCCAAGGGACTGAAACAAAAAATGCATTGAATGGCTCCACTTTTTATTCATCCCCGTTAGTCAGATGACTATCTTCAACAAGTATTCGTGCAGTGTTTTCTTTAGACCTCCTCTTGCTATTAATGCACTTAAAAAAGCCTTTCTTGTTGTCTAACACAATACTGGCCAGTTTCAACTCTAACTGAGCTTTGGCCTTTCATGTCCTCTCCCTGCATGTATGAATGACAGCTCTATAATCTTCCTATGAAGCCTGAGCTCGCTTCCAGAGATCATACAATTTCTTTTTCCTCTTGACCTCCACAAGGAGTTCCCTGCTCTGCCAAGCTAGTTGTCTGGCCTGCTTGCTTGACTTTCAACACAGCAGAATTGCCTGTTCCTGTGCTTCTAAAAGGTGGTTCTTAAAAACTGACCAGCATTCATGGAATCCTAAGACCTCAAAATCAGATTCTCAGGGTACCCTGTCAAGTAGCTCCCTGAATAGCTTAGAATTTCCTCTCTTGAAGTCCAGGGTAGCAACTCTGCTATTTTTTTCTCATTACACTGAAAATTTTAAACTCAACAATTTAATGATCATTGTGGCCAAGACATCCCATCTCCCATGAGTCCTTCTCTACTCACAAATAGCAATTCTAGGAGGGCACCTTTCCTAGTTAACTTCTTGCCACAAGTACTTAGTGAGACAACTCCCATATGAGGAGATAAGGATGGAGGGGAAGGAAGGTGGGTTTTGTTTGGCTGGTTTTGCCTTTTTTTTTTTTTTTTTTAAAGCAGGGGTATGTTTCTTCCACACATTAAGACCCCATACTTAGTAGACCACCCAGATTAGGCTCCAGGATTAAAACATCACGCCTACACGCAACAGCCCTCAGGCAGGTAGGCAAAGCTCTGAGCTGCGCAGCAGAAAAGGGCTGCAAGAAGCTGTGACTTACTTGTATACAGACTTATTGACAATCCTTCTCCTTCCGTCTGACCATCAGCTGCTACTGCAAATACTCTGAAATCATACAATATCCCAGGGATTAACTCAGTAATTTCGACTTCGGTGACATTGGACGTCAGGTTTCTAACAGAGGTACCGCTCATAACCTCTATCCTGTACGTGTAGGAGTTGGAAGTAGCATCATTCACCATCCATGTTAAGTTGACAGAAGTCACACCAACATATTCTGCTTTGAGATCAAGAACTGGGCTGGGCTCTGTAAAAGGCAACACAACAATCTGTCAACCTGCAAGAACATCTGCTCACATACAGGGACAGAAGAAACACAGGCACACCACTGCTTCACTGTCTTCACATCACCCCTTGTTCAGAGTGCAGGAACACCCCGACACCACCACCAGATGCTCCTGGAGGCTTCTGCATCAATGGACAGGTAAGAGAGAACTGAAGAAAGGTCATTCTGAGTGCGATTCATCTCCCTGTGACGCTCCAAAGCAGAAGCACAGGCCATCACACTCTGACAGATCTCCCAGGGCTTCCCTTGGGAATCCAGAGAGGTGGGCAGGAAAGAGACATGGATGGAGGGGAACGTGGGGAAGGAAGATAATTAAAAATAAAACAAAAACATCAGGGCTATGTTTCTACTGCACACTAACATCCCATCCTTTGCATACAGCCCAGATCAGGCTCCACGAGTAAAACATCATGTCTACAGACAATAGTATTGAATTACAATCCTCGCATAGGTAGGCAAAGCCCTGAGCTGCACAGCAAAATACAGTCCACCAGAAATAGGGCTGCAAGAAACTGTGACTTACTTGTATACAGCCTTATGGACACTCCTTCTCCTTCTGTCTCATCGTCATTCGCTATTGCAAATACTGTGAAATTATACAATGTCCCAGGGGTTAACTCTGTAATTTCGGCTTTGGTGACATTGGATGTCAGGTTCCTAACAGAAGTACCACTTGCAACCTCCATCCTGTATGTGTAGGAGTTGGAAGCAGCGTTGCTCACTGCCCATGTTAAGCTGATATTCTCAGCACCAACATATTCTGCCTTGAGAGCAAGAATGGGGATGGGCTCTGTGAAAGGCAAGGAAAAAAAAACCAACATCTTTTAGCCTGCAACACTATTTGCTGACAAACACATAAAAGGAGTCTTCTCCCTGCTGTACCCAAATAACAGGTCTCTGTAAAACAGTGATCAGCCTGGGAAAATAAACAAGACATCCTTATATGTTGCAAGGCACACTTGCTAGCTCTGCAATCTACTCTAATTCCTCAAGGTTCACTTCTTCTCGAGGAATAAAACTGCCTAGGTGCAGCAGTGATTACCTGCCTCAGCTGTCAACTTCATGCAGGGTGCTGAGAGAGACCGGAATACATAACCTGGTGTTATTTTTCCTAAGCTGGCTATCCCAAAGAGATGAGCCTTTCTAGCTGCAAGATTCACATACCTCTCCTGTAGACACTTGATACAGCTCCCTCTATACTAGGTAGAGTACTTACATATGTAACAGAGTACAGCTGATTTCAAAGCTGTATGTCACAGTATGTTTGGACTGCTGCAGCTGCAACCTAAAAAGCCATAATAAGCAGAGAAGGGAGCCCAAGCCTAACAGTGATAAAACTATTTCAAGGCCACGTGCCAATCACAGCATTAAACTGAACTCCCAGTCAGCTGTGCAAATATAGTTCTTTGGCTCATTCTCTACTCCAGTAAAGCAGTTGGATCTGCACCCCTGCAATGCTCTTTGCACTCTGGACTAGAGTTCAGGCTTAAAATGCTAATGCAGTATAAAAGCACAGAACACCCTGAAGATTCACATCCCAGTCACGTTCCAAACCACTTACGTGTTACATTGTTCCGATCACCTATTGCCCTGTCAGATAGTGACACATCCCTGGTCGATCTTCCACCTCCATAGGTTTTGTTCCCACTTGCAGAGTTTACTAATAAATTATCATTACTACTGGTTCCTGTTTCTGCAGTTACATTGTTTGAGCTGCAATCCTCAGTGCCTGAAAGAAAGAATACAAAGCAGTAAGTATCTTTACAAAACTTCTGGGTTTCCCATTTGGAAAAGTATAGGCATTTATAGATACCATCCACAGACCTGCAGTCAATTCTGTTTTCCCAGTTTGTTCTCCTACAGACATTTCACTGCACATTTCCTGGTTTTACCACTTTTAACTTCTGTGCGACAATTTGAATTAGATTAAGAGATTGCCGCATTAGTTTCGTCATTCACGACTCTGCTCGTGGTTTGGATGAAAGACACCATGATCTGCTCCTTTTTTCAGTGCAGTTTTGTTTGAAAATAATTGAACAAACTTGCAGCCACATTCTGTGTGTGCATTTTTCTGATGTATTATCAGAAGCTAGCTGCTTTACTTAACCTGGCATAGCAATTCAATTTTATCTCTTCCCCTCACTGTATGAGAAAAAAGTTCTCATATTCCCACAGTGTGTTCCCACAAGTAAAGAAGAGACATGGCACACCTACAGAAAGCAACTTTAGGTTGATGCAGCGCAGCCTAAAGTGTGGAGAGAGTTGATTCAGGCCCTAAAATTTAAAGGCTAACTCATGCAAGTCTGATGTTCAATAGTAAGGTAGAACTCATCTGCAAGTACTTTTGGAAATTTCTGCCACATGAAAACTCGTCAGCTTGGCAAGTACAGCAGTTGCTATGCTCACTTCAGAAAATTCTTAAAGCTTCACTTTGGGGTTGTCTTTTGTTTGGGGTTTGTTTTGTATTGCCTTTAAGTATATTTTCCAGTCTTTCTAAACATATTATATCTGTACTTGATTTTACCAGAACTCTTTACAAACTGAAAAGCAAAGGGATTAAAGTACACATTTGTATATTTAAATATCCTTAAATGCATTGCAGAAATCACAGTGACTAAAACAAGTGAGCTTACATTTTTGAATGCTATTTCAAAAAATTCTTTTTAGGAAGTTTTTTTTTTTTTGAATACTTACCTAATATTGTTTGACCTTTCTTAAAAGAAACTAAGATAATGAGAGTTACTTAAAAAAAAAAATTAAGAACAGAATGATACTTACAGGCAATTGTACATCTGACCTGGAAAACAAAAATAAGTAATAGAAATTAAAGCTTTAAAACTACCAGAAGCTCAAATAAAATAAGGACTGGTTTAATTAACACACAGGGGGTGAGGGAAGCAGGGTGGAAGGAATCAGTTAAAAAAAAAAAAAAAGAAACACAAAAATTCCAGATTTTTCAACCTGCAAAGGAGATACCCCAAAATCTACTGACATAAAAATAACACCAAAACTATACCAAACTATTAGAGAAAAAACCCAAACATGCTGGTAAAATGTTAGTTTCCACTTTTTTTTTTTTTTTAAACAGTTTATTTTTTCACAAAACCAGCTTGCATAACCTATGCTGCTTGTTTGGCACATATAAATTTAAAAACAAAACCTACAAGATCTTAGTCAAAAGACACTTTAGTTAGTACCTTTGACATCATCCCACAAAAACCAGCAGATGTGAATTAGGTCTTTTTCATGCATAAGATTTTTCCTTTCATCCTAATGCTGTATAAACTTTCTTATTACTTCTCACAAAAGAATATTTTGCATTTTCTGAAACAAACTCAGTGTAGCTGAAGTTCAAAACGCTTAGTATATATTCTCATCTAGTTTATGTATGTGTACATATCCATAAAAGTATCATCAGTTGCCATTTAACTGCAGCCTGAAACTACTCTGCTAGTAATACTGACAAGCACACCAGAATTTTCCTTTGAAAACGTGTTTTAGTCTTTCAACTTCATGCTTTTACTTCTGAATAAGCCATTTCCATTCCCGTTAATTTACAGGCCAGTTTGCCTACAGTTTTCTTCATCTCCCTCCAGGTGGCAGCACAAAACGCTCCTAAAAGAGTGAAATAAAAGCCCCAGGGGTAGGTCTGCAGGGGCTTGAGAGGAAAATCCCGATTTCCCGGGACTTTTGTAGCCCGCTGATGCCACTCAACTGCAGCAGCCACTTTTGTCACGTAACAAACAGATTACTCCAGCAATTGCATCGAGGATTAAATATCACTATTCACCTTGCAAAGCTACAGGACCAGGGAAAAACAAGCATGCAGAGATACATGTCCCAAGGACAGGCAGATCCCCAGTGTGGTGCTGGGGGTCCACAGGTCACAGTGCCTTATGCCAGGGAGGCTTGCGGGCATGGGGCGTTTCTGCCCATGCACCTCTGGATCTGTTTTTGGCATCACTGTAGGTGCAGGCAGAGGCAGTCTCCAGCCCCAGTGACTCTAATATCACCTGCAGAACAGCTACTCTTTTGGTTGGACTGCTTCTAGAAAATCCAGCTTAGCTTCATGCCAGATGGTGCATTACCCACACAAAGCGCCAAGCCTGCTGACTGCAGAGGTTGACACATTTATATAAAGAACTTGAAATTGTCTCATTTTCTCTTTCCACCCTGTTTTCTTAGACAGTTTCTTAGCTGCTTCTGCAATTCCACGAGCTAACTCAAAATAAGCAGCTATATCACAACAACACAACGCAAAGCTTGAATCCCAAATCACTCATCCCCCAGCTCTCGTGTTGCTGGTGCCACAAGTAGCTCCATCAGCAGTAGCTCCCTGCATCACAGTCATGGGCCCAAGCACACACACCCTCAAAAAGTAGTCAGTAGATACCATTAAATCTTGTTCTCCATATGAGAGACTACAAAAAGCACTCTCTCCACAAAGATGAGGCAGGCCAGCTGCTGAGAAGCAACACTAGAAGCAACCCCTCCAGCTTTACAGAAAGGAGAAATGCAGCAGAAGCAAACTTCAAGTGGAGGGACCCCCTTCCAGCCTGTGATGGTCTCAGTGCCACAGCAGGAAGAGTTTGGGCACACTTCCCAGGCAAAAGAGCACTTGTAAGCATCAAAGAACGCATGCCTGGTCTTCTCTAGCACAGCCCTCAAATCAGCACCCAAAGGACATTACTTGGGACGCAGATGTCCTATGTACAAGCTTGAGGCTCCTCCTCAACTTTTCCAAATATTTGAGAGCCCAGCCAAACTGCAAGGCTATTAGGAAGTGCAGAAACATTCGTCTGCACTCAGGTCAAGAGCCCTTCTGTATTCCTTCACAAAGAAGTGGCCAAGGAAGAAGAGACTACAAAGGGAAAAGCCACTCTTAAGGCAGGAAAACACTACTGTGCAGCATTCAGAGTAGAAGCACTAAGCTATATGGCAACAGCTGCTGAATGATGAGCAAGAGGTGAGATTGCCTGAAAAGCTGGGCAATCTAAAAGCAAAACCAAAAAGACGCTATATTTAATAAGAAGGGGAAATAGCAAAAAGAAGAACAAAAAACAACAACAAGAAACACCACAGGACTAAGTCACAGTGATTTCTGCAGCCCTACAGATAAAAGAGCAAATGCCTAACATCATTCACAACCTGTCCTTCAGTTACTTTCTCTTCTGTAAAACTGCCTGAAGATGACAAAGTTTCTCATCTCCTTCTTCCCAGATTTTGAGTTCAGGGGCACAGCATCCTTCCTGAGCAACAGGAACAACAGACATCATATGACTGAGAAACAGGTATGCCACTACCAAGTCCCCTTCACTCCTGCTTCTCACCTCCCCATTTCTCCCCTGCCAGCTCAAGCAAGAAGCATGTCAATTCCCGTTTTACCCCCAGCTAGGGCAATCTGATCCAACAGCAAATTATCACCAAGCTGCTAGAAACTTGGTTGTACTGTCACACGTGGGTTTTCTTAATGATGCTCAAATAACTAAAGGAAAGTTGTGCTAAAACTCCTGTCACATGCTGAATGAACAGCTTACCATCATTTTACTACTTGTTGCCAATCACACACATTGGCAATACCCCCTCTCACAATACCCTTCTGACTTCCCAGAGCCCTATGTGCAAACCAAACTCAAAAAAAGCACCATCCCGTTGGCAGCAGGCAGGCCTCTTTCTGAAATCCAAAACCACACAAAACAAATGATCCCATTCCCAAGCGTCAGCTTCCCTGACTCAGTCATTCCATGCTGTATTTCTCAACACAAGCCACAAACTGAACTGTTCTCCAGCCTTATGTTATTACTTAATGAGATGCTATTTATACAAAACATTTGTTTATTATTTCAGATTATATTTGCACTGAACACCTGATTCTCCTTGTGTTTGCATCTAATATATAAGGAGCCCTGCCATCTCTGCTTTTCTTTTCAATGACATGAATCCCTACTATTAATGTATAGAGTTAGGTATTTTTTTAACCAAAAAACCTGGAACTTGGGGTAAGGGTGGAACATCCATCCCCAAGAAAATAAAAGACAGCAAAATGCTAAAGACTAAACATTTCAACTGAACAGGAGAGATGCGTATGCACAAATTCATCACTGTTATCACCTATGGCAAATGCCTGATCAAAGGCTGTACCTTCCAGAGGAGCTGAATAATTCATCTGCACTCGCGCAAGGTCTGTCCTGCACTCCTTCTGTGTGCAGTTTATTATTGACCAGGAGTTGGTGGTGCGTAAGAGATGCAGGATTCAGCTCCAACCTCCTCAAGCGTACAGCGGGTCGCCTAATTAAGGAATTACTATTATTATTAGTCTCACAGGCAATCTTATCAAGGAAGAAATAAGATGTACTGCAAGAAGACATGTTCAAAAACACTAAGTGACTGAGAAGCCCAAGTTCCACTGATATTTGATAGTCTTAAGTCTAAGCCTTAAGATATTTTCAGGAGCAGGATTTAAAACATGCCTGCTGTACACATGCATCGGGGGAGCCACGGGAGCTGGTCAGCAGAGGGGAAGACAGTCGTGCTTCCTCTTCTGCTGGCCGCAAGAGTTTAGATCAGCTTGGCTCTGCTGCCAAACTGTACCCTCTAATAATGTTAGGGTTCCTGCACTGGGGGGAAAACCCTTGTGAACAGCAGCCCACCTGCCTGGGGTGCTCCAGTTTCCAAAACAAACAACGTGGTTTGGTTCACATAAATCAAGGTTAAGAAGCTGGCTAAATAGTCAAAGTAAGCAAACCAAAAAATCCTAACCAAAAAAAACCCCTTAGCCACAAATCCTTTCTGAGAACACTACTTGAGGCTGCTGCTTACTCTTTCTTGTGTGCTCACCAATGTGTGCCTTATGACTCAGATGTAAAAAAGCCAGGAAATTAATCACACCCCTCTCAAAGCTAACTATCTTTCACATGTGTACCTTCAGATCCTCTCTTCTCCACCCACACATCCTCTCAGGTTTGGAGGAGTTCCACAAAGTACTACAAGCTATCAGTGCTCTCCAAATTCTTTCTCAACATCCTTTCACAAAAGCAACAGCATCATCACTGCCCCAGTAACCGTGGTCTCACTTCCTTCTTTTTTTCTGCTATGCCCACCTACCATTAGTTGTCCCACATCCATAACTATGGGCTTTAGGGCAAGCCACCACACTGCAACCATCATGATGGTTTTCAGACTCCAGGCTTGGCTTAGCTGATGTGATCAGTCATCACCGCTCAGCTGACAAACATTAACCAGCAAAGACCCAGTAACTTGGCCACTTGCAGACCGCTCTGTCACCTCTGATATTTCATACATAGCATAGGTTTATTCAGAAAGCATTCCCACAGAATGGTTTTACTCAAGGTCACACAAAGTAAGTGAAAATTAAACCCTGGAATACCACTGGGAAACCCCACAATAATGGAAGTGGGATTGCCCAAGTATTGCATCCACAAACTGATACAGCTTTCCAGTACTTGCTGATTTTCTAGGATTTGTAAGGCACTGACTGCTGTTCCAGCTGTGGACATCTTCCCACATCCCTGGGAGTGTAAAGTCTAACTCAGCAGGGAGTGACACCTTCCTGCAGGAGACAACAGTCTCGGAGACAGGATGGGGTTTGGAAAGGTGTGACATTTCTGACTCTTGCAACCCATCTCAGGGCTGTTTCACCTAATTCATTTCCACATTATGTCCAAATTCACAAAGTTTGTAGGCTTACAGCACCAGGCAAGAAAAGTGAGATCACCTGAACTGTGGCATAAAACTATGTGCCTAAACCTGTATGAGCCTAGTTCAAGTAACATGCCTTACTTTGGCAATTTCTGGGTTTTGGGGTGAAAAATGAGCTAAAATATCCTTATGTAATTTTTTGCCCTATTTTCTAATTTCTTCCTAAAATGTAAGTCTACATTCTGCAAAGCATTTCTCTGCATTTAAACAAACAACTTCTAAGCACAAATCATCATACTGTTACACTATTGTAAAATGCATAGAAATTCATATGCAATTGAAGATATGCCAAGCCAAGAAAAGCAAGTGTTTTCCCCTATGCTTATTGTATGAGAAGAAAAAAAGACAATCTAGATTAAGCCTGTGTGCTGTAGATTTGCTCCAAGCTACACTAACAGTTCAGTTACCAATTTCAGTGGCATTTGTGAATACTCAGCCCTCCTCTCATCAGGTCCTTACTACTTGAAGGAGGAAATAGTCAACATGAGGCTAAGTCAGAAGCTAACATTCAATTATGTTATATAGTTTCATTTAAGACTGATTGCTTTCTGGATTTGGTGCTGGGTTTGTGGTTTTGGGGGTTTTTTTGTTTGGCTGGTTAGTTGGGGTTTTTTTCCTTTTCCAGTGTATATTTACTGTGCTAAATTCATTTTAACTGTAACCCACAACAGGTTTTTTTATTCAAATTAACTCTAGATGGTCTCAATAATATGACACATTCACCTCCAATGAAAAACTGAAAATACGCTGCAGCAAACGTCAGCTCCACATGCTGTCCCTTCTGGTATGTTAGGCAGGCACTCACAGCCCATCCACAAAACACCATTTCACAGAATATTTGGTTTAAGTGGGTTTATCCTGGGGGGGGGGGCTCTAATTTTAGAAACAGTGCACTAAGTTTTTGCAAGATCTTTGGAGTCTTCTCTTCTTTTAACCCTAAATGAGCAGCTCCACTAATGAGAATGCATGGGACCAGATGGATATCCAGAACCCAGAAGAAAGAAACATGAGCTGAAATTTGTTATTAATTGGGTAGGGCTGGACGCTCTTAGGACACCATGTTGTATTAGGAAGCTATGCAAAATCCTAAAGCAGTTGACAGCCATACACAACTATGCACAGGCTATTTTGAGCTATTACACAGTTATGTGAAAGAGGAAAGACTATTTCCACTTTGCATGTATTTGTATTTTACCCCTGACATTTCTAAATTCTGTCTTCCCTGAAGCAAGCTTTTCTCCAAAGAGAGACCAAATATCATTTTTTCCACTGGCTTTTATGAAAACAGATGAGGAGATTCTAGTTTGTGTAGCATCTCCAGTGAACTAAAAATGTTGTGGAAGACAAAGCCTTGTAGGAAAGGCAAGATGAGACACCGAATGAGAATTTGTGTTGAAACACACTGGAGAAAGTTCTTTCTTCCTCTCCTGATTTTTCTCCAAATTTTACCTGCTATCTGCTTCTCAGATGGCTAGCCTAGGAGCAAGCAGTTTTCTGGGTAACATATCCAAAATAAAGGGAAAAATATAGAACAGATCTCATCTGAATTGTACCTGTTAGATCTGTTTTCCCTTCCTCAGTCCTACCTTCAAGAAAAGCTTTCTCGGGCAAGTTTTCCTGTGGTTTGGTAAAAGGAAGTTATTCACCTACCTGTGCACATACAAAACAAACAAGCAACAGAAATACCCAAGACCAAGCAGCACAGATTTTGGTATGAGACAGGCTGACAAAAGGCCCAGACACCAAACACAACTGCATCACAACTGATAGCTCTCTCACTGCTGACCCTAGGAAGCACCATTAGACTTCTTTCCAATGGCTTCCACATCAAACATCAGTTTAAAACTTCTCCATGCAACCCAGTAGTTCTTCATTGCTTCCCCCAAACCTGCAGGTCCTGATGAACTACAGGCAGCAGCTGCTGCAAACCATCTCACAGTTCACTAGCATTCCTCCAAGCATCCTGCAATCTTCCAACTGAGAAAACAAAACTTCATCCCAGAGAAAGGCTGAGAAGTTGCAACGAGTTTAAATTATTCACATAACCCAGTAAGTCCTACATGTAATGTCTCTTCAGAGACGACCCTGCTGAAGGAGTTTACAAAGAGAACAGTGTGCTTATTTGGCAATGGCAATAAGCAATATTTAAAACAATTACTTATTAAAACCCAAATTGTTATCCTACTCGAGCTGCACATCATACCGACATCGCCAGAACTGCAGCTGGGTGTGTAATGAGCAATGCCTGAACTGAAAAACCTCCTCTTTTAACAAGAATTTCAGTTAACATTGCCAGTCATTTTCTTTCAAAACTAAGAAAGCATCAACCTTTATTTCATGTGAACGAGGCGTATTCCTGCACGTAGCCTAACAGCACTATTTTTTCACTCTGAGTCAATACTCCGGCACACCCTGGAAGAAGGATATAATGAAAAAAAGAAGAAAAAAGAAAAAGAGAAAAAAAAAATACTCCTGTGGCAATGACACAATGCTCACTGTCCCCAAATCAGCAGGGCTGGCCACCCAGGCAACATGGAAAATGTACAGCAGGGCCAGCAGCCGCCTGGCCTTTGCAGTGCAGTCATGAAAATGAGGGGCATTTCCTGACAGGGCCCTACTTCAGATCTGCTTAGCTGAGAGCAATTGAGACTCTCAAGTTTCTCTCTTATCATAAGTAGATTTCACTTTCCTGAGCTGGACACTTTAGAGTCTACGTAGTCTTTGCTCAGGAAAGTGTTAAAAGATACTTCACAAGGAGGACAACATTGAGCTGGATTTGGGTTGAGAGTTTTCCAAGTAAAACTAGCTGTAAAGGGATTTTAAAACTTACACAAAAGCTCAAATACAACATCAAGAAAGATGATTTATACTGAAAATAAAGACAGAATTTTTTATCTATGACACCCTGTCTGGGGGCAGGCCAGGAGAACCATGGCCTGTGAAAACCATCAGCTTGCTCACACAGAGCTCCAAACTGTTTTGCTAGACAGAAAATCTTTTTTTTTTGTGGCAGGCTTGATGCTGGTACCTGAAGGGCTTGTTGTTTCCTGCCTTACTTCTATACTTTTCTTAGGACAGTTTATCTTTTTGCCCTTACCAGGATCCTGAAAACTTCCTAACTTAAAAAGCAATGAGGTGTGTAGCTAGGAGAAACCAGCCCGTGACCACTGCCCAACACAGAGACCTCTCAGGCTAACCTTCATCTCCTCCTTCACGCTCTGTTACTGTTTATTACCATCTATTTATGCTCCTTCAGCACGTTCAGTTCTAACTCCATGTAAAATGCTCCACTAGAATCCAAATAAATTATCTGTACAGTACTGCCCTTGCCCCGTAGCTGGGTAAATCTACCCAAAGGGAGGGAGGAAATCAATCCTTCCTCAGAGTGCCTAACAGCAGCTCTGGTTTGGTAATGCAGTCTTGAGACCACTAGAGGCCCCAATAAAACCATCAAACTTCAGCCCGAGTGACTAACAGCAGTGAAATATGCCTAGATTCCCATAAAAGTTGACATATTCTGGAAAGTACAAGGCTAAGGATGACCACGCTAGGGTGTAAGGGGTGGATGTAGATGTAAACGCCAGCTCAGATGCAGCTTGTGGGAGCAAATGACACCATGCCGAGCAGGCTGAGGCAGGCTCCATGCAACTTCAAGCATCACTAACCTGTCACAAGGGAAGCAATTTTATACAATAAATTACTGGCTGGACCTTAGAATTTCTTCATGGCGCTTATTTACTGCATCTCACATCTTCAGCTGCACTGTTTTGTATTGAATCTACATTTTTTTGATGGGCCCTAAAACCAAAGTAGCATTTCATCAACTTCTTCAAAGCAAACGCAAATTGCCTTATAGCAAAAAACATGGTGCTAAACCTTTTTCAACTCTAAAATAAGTCAGAGATCTGGCTGATCTACAAGGATTGCATTATCACAAACACAAACAATTCGATTCAACAATGTTTTCCCATATGCTGTTTTCACATGCAGCAACATGGGGCTGGGGGGACACCCTTGAGGTTTGCCTTCAACTGTCAGCCCATATAATCCTTTAATGAATTTAAACTGTAGCAAAAGACAAATAGACCGCAAGCGTTCAAAACACGTAGTAGTACTCCTAGGAGGGAACAAAAGATCTCATTGTACGGCTCCAGTAAGCTCATCTAGGGCTCTGGTAGAGTCTCCCTTTTCCTCCTCTTTGAACAGAAGCTGAATAGAAACAGGAATGAGAATTGGCTCTGTCATCACCCCATTGCCAGTCTTGCCTCTATGCATACATTGAGGCTGCACGAGAAGTTATTCACTGACAATGACATGGTCTCTCTCTCACTTACCAGTCAATAGACATGTCTATCAAAGGTCAACTTCATGGCCATCTGGTAAGACCAGCTATGGTGGAAAAAGGCTGGATGATGCAGGGTCAGAACCGGAGATCAAACTGACACGGCAGCCTGACCAGCTGCAAACTTTTTATTCTAGAAAAATAATATCCATGGCTTCTTTCTCCTTCCAAGATACATGGAGTTCCTGCTGATCTTTGTGTTTGGTTTAGCTCCGATACAGATCAAATAGCTAGTAGCTCATTTCAAACTCTTATATTTAAGAGGAAGGTATGTTTATGTTATTCATTATGAGTCTCAAAACATGTTCATTTGAAATAAATTGCATGTTGTATCACTGTGAAGTGTTTGCTTAACCTTGTACATCACTTGAAAAAAGAAACAGAGGAAGCTTTTAAAACTAAGAGTGAATTTTTACAACATTTTGGTCATTGTTTGCTTAGAGCAATAATACCACTCATATGGCTTCCCACAGCCTTCGCTATTTCCGTACAATTATGGATTTTCTGCTACCTATATCACCAGAATACAAAAGCACACCTCTTTCCGTTGCATGGTCTTAACAGACAAATCCAAAGTTTTCAAAAAAGATTACTGAAAACAACCTTTAAAAAAATGCAATTTTTAAAATTTACCGAATTTCATCCCAACTGGTTATATATATCACCACTAAGTGGATATCCACTACCAGCAAGTTTAATGATGAAGCACAATCATTTCAATCAGAAATTCACCTTCCACTTGATGATGGTTCTTGCAAATTTTAAAAACACAAGAGTTTAAAAAGAAAGTTTATATAAAAGTTCTGTTTCCAAAGGCGCATATATATATATATATTTTATACAGGCAGCCTTCTGTTTAACAGATTGCCTTGGCAAAGTATTTTAAAAGCACTTTGAAGATTTATTAGAAATAGTAATGCACTATTAGGAATAATTTTGTCACACAGGCGTCCACAACAGTTGACAGTGTTACCCCTAATAGAAAACCAGAAAGGGGCAGCAGCAAGCGCAGTACCAACCTCCAAGCACTTTGGCAGGATCTCACTTTGGCAGTCTGCAGTAGCAACTATTTCCTCAACTGTGGCTGAAAAAACTGAGGTATTAAAAAGAACTAATACTAGTCAGGCACCAACACTGCAGAAGAGATTGGGGGTAGGGGAAGGCTTCATCAATATCTCTGTTTTTCCTATCTATGTTATTAACCCATTTAGTCAAATTATTTTTTAAAAAGTATATTTGGTCAGTTAGAAATTCAAGTCTAGTGATGTCCCCCAGATATGCTCAATGTATTTTAGACAAGCCTCTCAATACCTATATACGAAATGGTAGGATGAAATAAGAGTAGCAGGTACTAGAATCAAATCGCAACTCCTCATCCTCCTGCTTCATTTTTGTTCTATCTTCAACAACACCTAAACAGTTCCTTCAATTAATTAATCTTTGACTCAAACTGAAAGTCACAAGAGTAGATCTGATTTTATTTCACCCAGATTATGCGTTCCATGTCTTTGAAACATTAGATGTATTCTCTTTTGCTCTTCTGTCCTCAACAAACCACAAACACAGAAACTGAAAAACACCACTACCTGAAGCTTTCCAACCTTGAGTTAAGCTGTAAAAACAGTTTCCTTGCATCACCACAAAATGCCTTGGAAGCCTAGAAGGACAAGAACTTTATGACTTATATACATACAGGTTTATATGGATTTCATGTGTTAAAGATGAAACAATGCCTACAATAAACAGTAGCAAAGCATTTCCAACCAAGAGAATAACAAATGGTAGTAAAACGTTTCCATATCAGAGACATTTCTTTTTGGCCTGACATTTAGTGTTTAATTTTTTATACTTTGCAATAGCTAAAGTACAACATCTCTATCATTTTCAGGGAGGAAACAAGGACATACCCAAAACCAGCTACAGCACAATCACTCCTATTATTTATTTGCTTTTAAACAAAACAAAAATACAGGTAAGGGTATGAAAAATAATGCTCAAATATTGCATTAAAGCATACCTAGGCCACAAATGGGATTTTGATTGATCTGTTAAAAATATACTTCTAAACTTTCTCATCTGCATGTTTAAGGCTGACAAGTACCAAAGCTTTGAATAGAAAAACCCACGTAAATGTGTCTGTACATTTGGAGTAGGAGCTATGGAGAAGGGCAGAGGAGAAAGCCTTCAGTTCACTGTGATGCATTTCACCATGCATACACGGGGCAAAGCTTCATCTTCCCACTCAAATACTAAAGCCACATTGAACTAACATTAAGACAAAGATGAAACTAAGTCTTCCATGCCTGCATCATATTTTATGTGCATGTCACAGAATGCCAAGTAACTTACTGTACTTGCTCATGTAACAGCCAAATCTCCCCCAGATTAGGGGGAAAACATACATATTTGTAACTGTCTATAAACTGCTGCTTGCCAACAATAAAGCAGCAATATAAAACAGGAGTTACACAAACCTTAAGCAGTCTGCACTACACTGGTGGGTGGGATCTTCCTAGGTCTTTAAAGTTTAGCACATGAAAAAACCCCAAAAATGTGAGAAGTCAGGGTGCTGAGTCAGAAGTCAAAGCCTTCTACCAGATGACATAAATAATTGAACTTTGCTACCTGCCACGTGGCTGTTCACCTGCATGAAATGTGCAGGTAGGGGAGAGAGAGAGGAGTGAAGAGGAAGTTAATTGCATTCCAGCTGCTAAAACCTCATTATCTTGTACCTTTTAATTGATGTGGTTGTGCAGACTTCCACACTGCCTTCCCTGAACTGCTCCCTTAATGGCCTCATGCTCCTTCCCCATCTTCCAGTAAGGGTTAAACCAAGAGTGATTCACAAGCTGGATTCCTTTGCACCTCTCCTGTCTCTAACAGAGAGAGTCAAAATGTCACAGAGTTACATAATGCTGACAGAAACATGACTACCTGAAAAACAGGTTTGAATAAAGAATGTAAAACTTTCCTAAGTATGACTTTATACCAGAACATACCTACATCCTTCACAGGCTACGGCAGCCTCTTGTCATCTCTAGGTGATACTGCTTTATCACTGCTTATAGCAACTACGTTACAGCAGTTCAACTGCAGAAAACAAACTAACAAGAAAAAGCAGTTTGGACCAATTTGCTTTATCAGCAAGAGGTGCCAGCAGGGTTTTATCCCTTGCCTGTATGGCAGAACGCCCACCCTGTGTTTCAGCATGACTTGCAGACACTAACTGGGTAGTTTTATCAAGATGAAAGACTCGGCTAAGAAGACACATACAAATGAGACTGAAGGCATACCAAGCCAAGTCGAACTAAAGACCACTGTTCACTGCACCCAGACTGCCCAGTGCAAAGCTAAAAGACTTTTCAAATGACTGAGAAACACATTAGCTTGAATACGCTAGTGCAGACAAGGCCCTAGTTTAGACGGATGCCCGATCCATCACCCGACTCAAGCTATGAAAATGGAAATATACCTGCAGACTTTTTTTTTCTGTCAAGGGAATACCATGTATTGGGACACACGAGTCTCCAGATGCCAAAAAGCATGAAGGCAGATGTCTAGACAACCCCTAAGGGCTGAATATCTTTATAAAGACATTTTCTCCTTTTCTTTCCTAGTGATATATCCTGTCTGCATGACTCATAACCTTTTAAAATCCACTGTTACAACACTTTCTCCCGTGCACCATACAGCAGGTTTTATGTCTATGCTTCTTCTAACAGCAACTGCATGTTGTGAAGGCTGTGTTCAGAGCCTGCTTTAAATCCAGACTAAAATTTAGAGCCCAGCCCCTGCTCTGTCTCTCAAAGACACTTACCAAAGCACCTTCCTTACAGGTAAAGCCAAACAAACAGAAAGGTGTTTGGATAACTAAGGGGTTTCCTTCCTGTTTTAAAACGGAGGAGAGACCAGCAAGTGTGTGCTCCTGCACTGTTACCCAGGGGGTTCAGACGTGGTCTGCTGAAAAGATGAGCTCTGATCGTATATGACATTGTTGCACGTAAGAGGGAAGACACAGCATCAACCATTTCTCAAGGTCATGGTTTAAAAACAAACAAACAAAAAAACAAAACACCAAACAAAAAACCAACCACCAAAAAACAAACCAAAAAAGCCCACCCCAATAAACAACCATCAACTAGAATGTCTTATCGGGGATAGCTCTAAAATCAGGGATAAGTTTATAGAAAAGATTTCAAGAAGCAAGTAGGTAGGGTTTTGTAGCTGCCAAAGAAAAAAAAAGTTTTTGCACTGCATGTACTTCAACCAACCATGTTTCATTATGGACTGCAAGAACATGAAGTTACCTACTTTCATTCAAACACTGCTACTCTGGAGACAGGAATCCATCACCAGCACAGACAACCTAAGCACAGAAGAAACCAAACACAAAAGAATTACCTTTTTCCTGACTGAAGTAGATGTTATGGTCAGTCCTTAAAGCCAGGGATAATCCTGCACTGAAAGTCACAAGTACTACAAAAGACAGTAATTAAAAGGGGAAGTCTCTGGTAACATCTTCCATGTTTTTTGATCAAACATCTACCACTGAATATCTCCTAGACAATTTCTCAAAAACTGAAGTTAGATGACACAACTTATAAGAATTTAATCTTCATATTTAAATGAAAGAAAATTGATTGCACTTGTGGTGGTGTTAACTCTCACTCAAACCATTTGTATTGCAGGTTTACTGAAAAGGTCTCATCTGAATAACATCCTTTGTACCCTACATTCAAACTACCCACACTGGAGACTGTAGAGTGAAACAACTGAAGAGGAGGATAGTATTTTGGTTTTTTGTACTCTTTATCCTGATTTAACTAGAATTTTATCCCGAAAGATATTGCCAGTTTTCCTAATAACCCTCTTATCCCATTTTAACATATGCTGTACGAAGATCCCCCATGCCCAAATATTAGGACAGTAACATTTTAAGCTCTTAGACTGTTCTTTTACATACCTCTCCCATGTCATATGAACACTTCATGTATCTATCAAATCTTAGCACCTATAATATGCAGCCCATGAAGTTTCTTTGATTAATTTCATTACTATAAATTTTATTGCCATTCCATCAACAGAACACATCAGAGTGTATTTATAGCAACTACCAGAAAAGCTGGGTGTAAACGGTGGCTCAGTCACCCCAGAAACACAGTGCCTGCACAGCTACGCAACCCAAAATAGACGAAAACATCATCTTCCAACTGAGATGATCTTCTGCAGAAACAACCTTTCCAATAAAGCACCAGAGCTTCCTCCTTTATTTCAAACACTGAACAGACGCCCGAGAGTCAGAACAGCTTTGAGTAAGGATGAGTTTAAAATGACTAATCATTTCCTCTATTATTATAGAGAGTTTGTGTTGCCTCTTGGATATCTTGTTTGTGTTACCATACAAGCTAGTTCCTTCTACTGCAGTATCACAGCTTTTGGTGCAATGCTCTTTTTTAAAGCTATAGGCTTATAAAAAACGCAACAAAACAAAACCCTTCATTTGTCTGAGGGAGACAAGTTTACTTATCAGCTGAACTGGATCCACACCACTCCTGACAAGCTTGAAGACTATATAGCAATAAAGAAACAGGCCTAGCAGATTTTAATATTGCTGTTTCTGGATGGAACTTTTTTTTTTTCCCCTTGCTGAATCATTTATTCATTAAAAAACACAGTTTCAGGGAAGACTAAACTATTCATGAATTTGGGCTGAACTTACAGAAGGGTTCACTTGAGGACAACCCCCTCTGACTTGCACTGAAACCAATGCAGGAGATCAAAATGAACTATTTCGATCACGACAAAAACGTTCAGATGCTGGGCGCGAGGAATAAAAGCCAAGGCAACAAAGGGCTACATTCAGCTATAGTACAGTGAAAGTAGTTCCCAATAGCCAAATGCTTACAGCACTCTGGTGGCATGCAGCAGATTCAGGTCGAAATCTCCTTGCTGCCTGGCCAACAGACTAACCTTCTTTATGCAGGTTCACGTTTCGGACAGGCATACTGAGCTGGCTACAGGGCCACCCGCTCGCCGGCCCACAGAGGCGATGGGAAAGTGCAGAGTGGGGTTGCAGCTCCCTCTCCAAGAGCCACCAGTGTGGCTTAGACCTGTCCTCCACCATGTGCCCAGTTGCCCTTAACTACCACCGAGCTCGAAACACATTCTTAATGCAAGGGAGACCTGAGGTCAAGCCCCAAAGAAGAAAGGGCTTCAACAAAAGACACACGGGGATGTGCCGCTGGGGAAAAACATGGGCTGCCCTCCTCTCCCACTGCCTTCCCCCCAATTCCGTCCCCTGTGGCTCAGTTTTAAAAACACAAACCACACAGGCAAGAAGCCCAACCTAAACCACTCAAACATGAGGTCACAGCAAACAGTCAAATTATCTTGAAACTAGCCAAATTGGGGTTTTCTGTGTTTCTGTAAAACTTACCCCTGTCCCCATCACCCCCCTCCCCATACTTTGCTGAATTGCCACAATTTTTTCCCCTTGAATTTTTTTTTTTTGGGGGGGGGGGAAGCTGTTTTTCACTAAATGCAAAAATAAATAAAGATGTAGATTTTTGTTTTTATGTTATACCCAAAAAAAAAAAAAAATCCAGCCACTGCAGAACTGCATGCACTTAGGAAAGGGCAAGTCTGGGACACATACACATTTTATTAGCACCTACAGGCCAACAGCCCTGGGAGCAGAAAATACTGTAAAAACAATAAATAGACGTTAAAAAGAAGCACTGGGGAAAGGCATCTGTTTGCACGCCAGGGTGGGGAGGCAGCAGCGTACAAACGACAGGCATAAATTGTTCTTTTTCCTTTCTGTTTAGCTTTCTGCGTAATCCCACTAAATAGCAGTAATTTGGGGAACAGCATTAAGTTCCTCTATCAGAGGCCACTCAGTACATTCCCCTCATTCAAAAGCAGCTGGAGCACAATGGTAAGAACGTTATTCATTATTTCCTATTGCTTTGGGTGGGACTAAATGCTACTCGACAAGCCTGTGTATCAGATAGAGACATCTATAATACGTTCACTGAAATTAGTATCCTGGGGAGGGAGGGGTCTGAACCATTTAATGCTGGTTTTGTTTATAGGCAAAAATAGTAAGAAGTTAGACCCAAAAAGTCATCTAATTAATCAAAGTTATGGGCAGGACGACACTATGAAGTGACAGCAGTGAGATCATGATGCAATGCTCCGATTAACAGCAGTAAAGGCGAGTCAATGTATGCACAGCGAAGCAAGATCCTCCAGCCCAGGGTATTTTGGTAATCCATGTTCTAATACATGCTCTAGAGAATTGCAGCATTCCCAGCCCTCACAATTAGACCCAAACAGCTCCTTTTACTATGTTATCTTTACCGGGGAGAAAATACTGTGTTGCAGGTGTAGTTTCTTACCTAGAAAGTGGCCATTCATACACAAAACTACTCTTTCAGTACCCACACAGCTTTCATGAGGCATTATACCCAATTATGTACCAGCAGGGATGCTGTTAGTGATTACTCAAGAGACTAGATGTTTTCAGCTCTATGGCTTCAGACACAAACTTGCAGTCAGCTGAAATGCTGCCCCATTTACCCAAGCTTGCCCATGTCTTGCATCTTTGTGATTGATCTGCAAATTTACACCCCTTGATAATAATGAAAAGTAAATAGACAAATAAAAAAGGGGCCAGCCGCTAAGGTTGAGCTGAGTTTTGCATTTCTCCCATACAACAGCTTCTGTGAACTGCTTTTCCCACCTGCTGCTCTGACACCTGGCCAAGCTGGCAGGACCCCAGCCCCATTTCCCAGTCCCGAGTGAGTGCATCAGCAGCCGCTTTGCACAAGAGACCAGGCAGAAGCGGAGGAAAGCCTCCGCCCTGCGGCACAGCTTTTTCAATCGCCAGTCAGCATCAAGACTTCTAAAAACAAGATCAAGACAATGAAAGATCTCAGTGATATGATGGGAGCCAAAATTGCCTGATTTTTTTTTGTGTGTGTGCACGCAAATGAATCAAAAGTTCCTGTCTGATAATGTCTTCCAGCGCACAACTCCCAGCCAGTGGCACATGCCAGGCTGGGGTGGAGAGCTGCAGACATTCACAGCTCTAACTGGAAGGACACTCAGTGCTTGTCAGGATCAGTGTCTTAGTTCCCAATTTCCACTCTAGTAACAGCTACTGGAGAAAGAGGTGGGTAAAAAAAATTTTATATATATATATAAAATGTATGTGTGTGTTTATTATTTATGTGTAAGAAAGGTTTGTATGGTTTAATAAAAATAATCAGTATTTGAGATATCTTTTCTGCTATTGATTCTGGATTAATGTTCTGCACAAGCAGCAGACCTCTGGTTTTTGCAGGCACTGGGATATTTGGTTTGTCCATACACACAAAAAGAGCTGCTTTAAAATAATAGGGGAAGAAAAAAATGTCGACTTTTAGCATTTTTTCCCACAGTTCACCCCCCACCCCCCCCTGGCCCCGCCACCAAGAGCGAGGCTCTAAATATATAAATAGCCTGGCAAGTGTGTAGTATAAACCACACCCCATCTCAGGGCCACTGTCTTAAAGGAAACTATTAATATCAAAAAAAAACAGGGATGTGGAGAATGTGGTAAGGCTTGTGCTTGACATATTTCTGTATCTACTTTTGAAGGACACCAAGTACCTCTCACGAAAATGCTGTACCAGGTGCCTTCCCCCCAGCCCCATTTTATTTTTCATGGACAGAAACTTTTCAGCAGCTCTCCCAGCCCCACTGTTACTTGGCTCCTCCTGAAGCCACAACAGCTTTTAATCAGGAACAGCGGCTAACAGGACATACACCCTGGGATTTGGGGGAGGGACGGTTCCCCCCCCAAAAAAACCCCATACACAGAGTTTCAGGATGTTAAGGCAGGAAGATGCACACAGCACATCTTTTTGCACAACTGAGGTCCCGTCCCACTGCAGAGGGGTTCATTCCAACCCAAGAGGGATGCGGCTGCCCCAGCATCCACCTTGCTCGAGGTTTCCAGAGCAATTGTGCCAGCAGGAGCCGCAGTCTCCCCTCATGCAGGCAGACCCTTGACACCCAGAAGGTACCACATTTCCAAACAAAAATGAAAACAAACTTCCAGGTAATGCACACTATTTCTGTGGAGCTCATTGTTATTATAGTTACAGGAAGTTGCTGAGAAGTAAGATCTCAGGAAGCCGAGAAGAGGAACCAGAGCTTTGTGGGACTAAGAAGAATCAGAAGAGTTGCAATAAGATTGCTTAAAAAAAAAAAAAAAAAAAAATCCCTTAAGGGCAGGATTAAACCTTGCACTTCAATTATGAAGACAATCCCTACATTCAGGGGAGATGGGGAACTAATATAGGATTTGTCTCCACAGCTGAATTTTAAGTTCCTTTGTTCTGCTAGAGCTAGATATATCTACCTTTCACCAGCACTTTCCCCTCTTGCTGCACGGTTTGAGTCACAGGTGAATGCCAGCCTCCATGCCCCCCATAAAAGCAGTTAGCATTTTGCTGTGGATGGAGTGAATAACAAGAAAATAGAACAGGACTCCCCAAGAAGCCAAGACTTTTCCAGCTTCAGCAGAGCTAGCAACTACAAATTCAGCCTGTGCTGTTCTGTGTCTGCCGAAAGCCTTTGAAGTAAATTCTTTGAAGTTGGCCAGAAGCTGCTCTGAACTAGAGAGAGCAAGGAGCAGGGTGGCTGGGGGGCCGCCTGGGGGGCTTGATTCCCACACAGTCAAGTCCGAGTCAAGCTTGGATTCAGCAGATATATGTGCATTTTTTTTAAAAGTCACCGTTCCTTTTACAGGCAAAAGGAGACTTAAATCCTAACTTACGTTCACAAGATGACCAGCGGGCCAAACTGCAAGTTTCAACAAGTGTAACAAGATACGTAAGTGTACAGTCCGTTCATTCTCTCCCACTACTGCAAATATCATCCCTTGAAAAAACACATCTACGATAGGACTGGACTAGACACCAAAAGACTGTTCACTGTATGCATTTCTGCAGAAATGATTGAAAATTCCTCCCAAACTCCCTGCAGCATTTCTGCTACAGGGACAAAAGAGCACTTAATGCAGGTTTGATTTTCTCAGGGACAAGTAAGAGTAGGAACCATTTAAAAATGGCCTTTTCTGGAATCTGTCTGCAAAGCACATCTCTGATCCTCATTTTCAGTATGTAACCTAGTATCAAAAAGCCTGTAGTTTTAAGGGTTACAACTTTGGAGAGTAGAAATAAGAAGTCTGGCTTAAAGTAACAGCCTGCCTGAAAACAACCCTGATCCACTGGGCCCCAAGTAAGCATTATCCCACTGAGCAAGGGGCAAAGGGCCATGATAATAAAAAAAAAAACACCAAAAAACAGTTGAAAGCATTACACATTAGAAACATTTCATCCTCCTTAGGATGGCTAAGAACTAAGGGAATGGAGGCAGTAACTGCAGTGCTGAATACACGCAAGCAGGCAGTTTTTTAGCAAATTGATGGGAATTAGTGAAGTTTCTGTTGCACTGAGTAAGGAATCAGGCACAGCAGGCAGCCAGACTTTGGCCAACAGCATTATGAAAGTGTTAGGCATGTTTCAATTCCTTAAAAAAAAAAAAAAAAAAAAAAATTAAAAAAAAAAGTTAAAATGAAACCACTTGCAGGTAGAAGAATGTACCAGGAACAAAGTGTATGAAATTTTGGGACACTGGGTTTAGTCGTAGTCAAGCATTGCTTCTGTTTTTCCTTTCCCAAAAGCTGTATATTCTTTAATACAACTCATTTCCCTCATAATTTAGGGCTTATTGTAGAAGTGTTTTCCATTCAGTCCCTGACCAGCTGCACATAACAACCAAGAGGACAGATCTAGATTTTCTTTCACTGTTAAGGTTCTCTTGCTGCATTTTATAACCATTACTCATAGGCCTTTTTACAAGCCAGTATTTTTAATAATTATGGTAAGGAAAAGGAACCTGTCAACACTATTTCCTCTTTATTTGCTCTGCTAATTTTGTGGCTTTCCGCAACAGTCTAAATCAAATAATTTTCAATTTTGAAATCTAAAAAGTTTCAGGGTTTTTTTTTCCTTTAAAGTCTGTCATTTAACACATTAAGCTTTAGAGTACACATACTATTTGAAACACAACATCAGAGCACAGAAAGCAGCAAAGTCTTATACTGAAAGGAAAAATCTCCCTGTGATAAAAACAATGGCGTATTTATTGTACAGCCCCGAGTGTAAAGTTCTTGTAAGGTTGCTACGAACAGAGCAACAGGTTTCTACCTTATTTTGTCCTGGTGATTTGTACATTAAATTTGCAGAGTTTGCAAGACAAGTTGCCAGTGTTACTCTATTCAACCTCACTGGTTTTTTTTTGTTGTGGTTTTTTTGTTGTTGTTTTGGGGTTTTTTGTTTTTTTTTAACTAATTACTCAAGATCTGCAATTTAGAGTCACTTAACAGTTCCGCTGAGCTGCTTTTAGGAACCCTTCTTCTCATCTACTTGCCTACAGAAGCATGACTTGCAAGAAATTACATGAAGAAATATTACAGTTATATTGCAGGAAGAAGAGATTACTCAAAATAAGCACAGCAGCATATGAGTTATGTAAAAACATATTTAACTGGCCTGCTGACCATGGCCAGATAATGAAGCCGTGGAGATCTTTATGCAAAGTAACCTCAGTTAACATCACATTAAAACCATCTAGTGCTATTTTAACAGCTTTCAGTTTCAACACTGTTTAACCAGATAAAGCATGGATCTTATCACTATGGTCTCTAAGACCGCCTCCAGACATAAGAATTCATTTTCCTTAAGGACACTGTAACACATGAATGAAAAGACTTTGAACTAGACCCTGAGCTAAGCCCTCCCAAGTCACTTGCTGTGTGCTTGTGTATTTAGCATGTCATCAACACAATGAGCCAATAAATTGCTGCCCCTTCCTTCCATGCTTTGTTTTCAAAGGCTTCATTGTATTTTATTTCAGTTTATTTAAGCAAGATTTCTATCACTGCTGGTAAAGAAATGGGCAAGTCTTGTTATGTTTGCAAATATTATAAAAGCCTCTGAAAATACATCTATGTATATTAATTGCTCTGACCTTACAATTTAACAACTTAAAACTTGTTTGTTCACTCTAATCAGCAACCACAGATCAATAAGCCTTTAAACCTTGACAAGTTATGGAAATTAATGACATCAGGAGAAGCACTTTTTACATCTTCATTTTTTTCCTGACAATCTCCGAGATCAACAATAAAGCCAGGCAAAACATCAGTTGTAAAACTATTACTGAGCTTGCAGCGCTGTCCTGAACATGGAACCTTTGGGAAAACCTTCACACTGAAGAAAAAAACTCCATGTTAATGAAAAAGTTGAAGGCCAATCACTGCACGTTGTAGGGACTTCTGCAACTCCACAGACACCATATTTGAAGAATGGATCTGACAGTAGCTCCCAAACATTTTTTCGGATCAGCTGCTCAGGTTCTGATGCATACACGAGGGTCAGCAAGAACGGTTTTGACAGACTTTCTCCTATTGCATATGCTTTCTGAATCACCCCAGACATTCAAAATAAAAGACATGTGACTTATTTTTCCAACCAACTGCCTACAAGGATTGTGGCTTTCATGGATCATTAGACACGTTCCTGCCCTTTTTCATTGTTTCTGCTGCAGAGTGGCGATGGTACTTCACTACTTCTGAACTTTAATTTAAGAAGAGCAATGACAGAGGAGAAAAAAAAAAGGGGGGGGCAGGGGAACACCAGTAGTTTCAGCACAAGAATTCCCAAAATACACCGAGGAATCCCAAGCCATCTCTTTCTTCCCAAGGCACTGTAAGGCAACAGCAAACAAGAGGAGGAGTTGAGTTTGATAAGGAAAGAGCTGCAGCAGAGCTGGGAACTGTGTTTGCTGTTTGTTTCCCTGGTTTTGGGTAAACATCCAAATGTTTGTATGACTAACTGATCCTCATCATTGGATTTGTGTGTAAACTTCCCCATATCAAAACATTTCATCTCCATATATTTAGAAGAGAGGTTTTTTTATGCTTATGAAAGAAAATTAAAAAAAAAAAAGAGGCAAAGAAATGGAGCACAGATTACTTTTTTCAGGTAGAAACTCATAATTAAAATATGGTCAACAAGACCTCAAATAGATTAAAATAGGTAACCTACATCCAACTACACATAAAAAGGCTTGCTTCTATTATGAAAAACTGTATACAGAACTCCTCCTCATCAGCTAAGTACTAATGCTTTAGCTGGGCACTTAGAGTGGGAAGAGATGGCAAGTGGCAATGGGAGAAAAGAACTTCTGTTTAGCTTTATTCTTCCCACTCCAACCTGTGATGATTATTTTGGTCCTTTTTAAAGAACAAAGTCTGCATTTTGAGGTCTGCGGATGGACCAAGCACCTCTCTCTGTAGAAGACTATGGACAAGGGGCAAGCTTGCCTCCCATTCCTGATTACACCTAACAGTCCTACAACCACTGTCATCACAGACAGCCTGGTGCTCCATTATCCAGGTCCAAATTCCTGCCTACCCACATAGTGCCCCTCGCAAACGTCTGCTCTGCTCCCCTGCCGCTCTGTTTCAGGTGCGGGATGTGGGCAAGCTGAGAACTGGCGAGTTTCACCATGGAAGTTTGAAATGCTACCGAGCCCAGCTACCAACCCAGCCCCTGCCCGGCAAGGCAGGTAGTATCTTAAATTAGCAGGGCAAATTTTGTCAAAGGACCTTTCAAATCCTTAGGAGAAACCCTTCTGCCTGACCCCTCTGACCAACGTAGCCCAACCACCAGTCCCAGCTCAGGAGCCATCTGCAACACCAGCCTAGGAGAAGAAGAAACTACACCACAGAAAGAGCCCCAGGTTCACCTCCCCTAATATCCCTCCTTAACCATCTCCCACCAAACCAAGACCCAAAAGCCAAGATGGGTTTTTCCCTAGCACTTCTGTTCAAAAAGTTCCTACCATCATGTTGCAAGTGGATGCTGTTCCCACAAATTAAAATTCAAGGGTACAAAAAAATCACACTGAATGAAGTTTACAGTATTTCTATCCATTTTCACATCACCATTTTCACATAGCCCTTGTTCATAGGCAGAGATAAACAGAAAAGAAAGGTGGAGCGGACCCATACGGACATAACATTTGCAAGTAAAAACATCTGGCAACAGTAGCTTAAGACTGTCAGAGCAGGAGAGAGGACTTCAGCCTGCTTCATAGCTTTTACTAACTGGTAAAAACTAACAGGCTTTAAACTCTCTCCTAACTAGAAATAGTTGCTTGTCAGCAGGACTATAAGAAAAGCCTAAAAATCACCTTTTTTGTTAAAAGGTGTAATAAATATCTCAGACAACACGAATATTAAGCCTCAAAAGAAACAGAATGTGTTTGGGGAAACAGATAAGAGCCTTTGGGTAAAATAAACAACAAAGAAACAAAAATTAATTCCCTAATGTAAACTGGAGGAGGAAGAAAAAAGATTTTGCCAGTAGATTCCCATGTTCTGACCTCTCCGTGAACTCTAAGTAACCAGTCTGCAATTTCTAATGGCAACAAGAATGGAAAGTGCATAGGAAGATGCTGAAGGATCCCAGTTCTTCCAACTTTTGCTAAACAGTCAAGGCACAAGTCAACTGAAGAAAAAAGTACAGCGCACAAAGTTGCAACACTTTGTTGCAAATCACCAAAATACTTCCCTGCAAGTATTATAGGTGGAGCAATGGAAGTCACAGAACTTTACATGCCTTAGAGGCCATGGCCCGATTCCTTCTGCAAAGGTTTCTGCACAAAATCTATGCCTTGGAGTTTAGCTAAATGATCAGGTCAAGGAAAAAACAGTTTGATTTAAAAGTGCCAAATACTGGAGAATCTATCACATCCCCATGTTAAATGATTCCACAGCTTAATTCATTTTTGCATAATCACCTATATCTACCCCAAAAGAAAACGTGTTGAGACACAAATATTCAAACTATTTTAGCGTACTTGAATGTGTGGATTTTTTCCAGCTCATGCTGAACTAAATAACAAAGCCCATGTGCACCCACTGAATGCATCAGAAAAATTTCACAAGACCTTTAGCAAAGTAGGTGTTTTGCCCTCACATAGTGTTAACAAGCAATAGCTCTCCTCAAGTTAGCGCCGGTGTTAAAAGTGGCCTAACTTTTACCTTATTCCAATATTTAAGACTACAACATCTAGATTACACTACACATTCTTATTAAAAGAGGGTTATGTCTAAACAATTAAGAAATTAACCTTCGCCACTAATCTCAGGTTCAACAAGGCACAAACACATACTAATACTTGCTTTCTCAGTATCACATGGCTAGTAGCAGACTACTCTCCAGAAAAAGCTGGTAAATTCATTTTGTTTTGGCTGGTAGGAAATACTTGCTTCTGCTACAGAGGTGTGCAACATTGCCACCACCTTATTCCTATTTTTCTCCAAAAAAACAGGTGAAGAAATTATTTTCAAAAGGAAAACTGATTTTGATGCTTGAAAGAGCTTCTAGTCTTTGCAGCTGTAAAGAAAAATTTGAAGTCTGAAACAAACTCATTGATCATCAGCATACTGTCATTACCATCATGCTGGGCTTTGATTTGCTCTCTTAAAATGGTTCAGCCATTTAGCTCTGAAATGGGCATTTGATCCTAGGTTTACAGAGATGGACAATACAACACTGCAGAAGAAACCAAAATATTATGAATATAACTCTTACTACTGCTGTTACAGAATGTAGCTAACCCTACCCCAGCTTTGGTTGCCGCTGAAAGGGGCAAGCCATGCCTCCTCTCCTCAGGCTGTCCTTACTGAGGCACGGTCACTCACCTGACCGCACAGTGAATCTGTTTAAGGAGCTAATTTGGCAGACAACTTCTTGCCAGAATAATGGGAATAGCTGTCTGGTAGTTTAGCTATCTCACCCAGCCCAACATGGGGTCAGACACGGGCCAGCAGAGTGAAAGGGAGCAGCTCGTGTCACTGGATGACAGCAGGGAAGTCGATGGCTGTTTCGTAAAGCCTCACCCTCTTGCAAACATAAAGGAAAAGATCTAGACCTCATCAGCCTCAGTGGCAACTGAGGCTGGAAAACATTCACCTTCCACCAGCAACAGACACTTCGGAGAGGTGACAAATATTTCAATGACGTAAAGGAAGTAAACAGAGCAATTTGCCTACCTTTCTGTCTGGTGAAAGCTCTGCCAGCTGCCTACAAAACGAAGGCATGTTCTGTACTGACCAGGAATCTCAAAAGCATCCCTTCTACAATCCACTCATTCCCTGCCTGCCTGCCTTACTTTTCTTTCTTCTGCCTATGTGACCCAGCTGAAGGCCGTAAGAGGGGCAAGTGACTTCTTTAAAACTCACACAGATTAAGGTCCTTTTGCCATAACAGTGCACATTTCTGGACATGAGCACATGCTTTTAGAAAGACCGTTTTTGAAAGCACTCACTATTCCAGGTACACTAGTTTATTGTTATCATTACAGAGATGCACAAGGCACTTGCAGAGGGATTATTCTCACAGAGCAGGAACAAATCATCTTTCAGCCAGCACCAACAGTGATATGAATGAACCAGTTGGGAACCACACGATGCAAAGTATTTCATTAGATAACCTGCACTACTCCCTAGTAGAGCTTAGTACAGTTTTTATTCACAACAGAAAAGGTACCGTGTGTTCTTCAAGTAATTGCTATAAATACTGCACAAATTAAGAGCTATGAAATACTTGTTTTTAAATAAACTGTCCTCCTTCCTCTGCACAATAATATTTGCAGAGAAGAAAAAATACAGCAGCTAGAAATAGCAGAACTTGAAGAAAGCAGGAGGAAATTCAGCACCCTTTATTTTGCCTCTTCATGCAAATTGCATATATCTGCACTTCAGTAACACCTAGAAACAGCAACTGGGGCACCATTCTGCTGAAAACCGTGCTCACATCTGGCAAAAAATGGCTCCTGCCCATTGTCCGTCCAACCTAACTACAGTAATACAGTAGGGTCTTTTAGGTAGTTGGCATTTGCAAAGGATTTCCCCTTTTCCCCCAGAGGAAAACATTAATTCTGTTTCCCACAATACACGATGAATCTACAGCATTTGCCAGACTTAAATACTTCATGGTCCAGCAAAGGATCAGCAAGGAATTCACCTTTTGTGGCGCACATGGAGGGTGTAAAATGTAGGAATGACAAAGTGAGATAGTTTACCCTTCCCTGTTTTAGAAGTCATTTCCAAACTGCTGCTTCTTTGGTAAGGAGACTCAAGAAAATTGCTAAGATTCAACGGATGAAGCTTAAGAATTAAAGAAAACCCAGCTCTGCAAAAACAGAAAATTAAGTTATATGCAGAAATGCAAAGCTAGCAGCACCAAAAAAAAAAAAAAATCTCATTTCCTTTGGCATAGAAAGAGAACAGGCAAGTGAGATGTCAGAAGAGCTAAGTGGTCACAGGCTGCGATTCCACTTCCCATCATCAACAACCAAAAGACATAAGGGTTCACTTCACTAGACAACCAGACTTTCAGTCTTCCGTTAGAAAGGGAGGAAATTTCACCCAGGGCAGGTGGTGATGCTGAAAAAATATAAATTCTAAGACGAAGGACACAGTAAATAACTAAAGCCCTTCTGAGACAAATGAGAGAGTCAGAAAAAGAGGGTGGGAGAAATAATGACCCTGGAGCTCTTCACAGCTTTGTGAGCCATTTTATGAAATGGTAATTGAACTGCACATATCCAGTCAAAAACGCATAACATGCTTTCTTAAGTGAGATACTAAGAATATTCTCCCTATCGCTTTAGTAAAGAGAATGAAAAAATACAAAGAAGTCACACAAGAAAAAGAGAAGCTGCGTAAAAGTCACAATGTTCAAAACAAATGCAATGGCAGAACCAGTATTAAGTGTGCTTCTTGCATATAACAGAACCTTATTATGTATAATAACAGAATATATTCAAGCAACACAAAATGTCACATATGCATTTAAAGATTAGACAGAAAGTTCAGTGCAAAACAATACACTACCCTGTACAGAGCCTGATGACCAGTAGAAGAAAAGCAGAATTCCTGGTGCTGTACATGCCAAACAAATCATATTACTGTAAAATCTTTTTTCCAGCATAGTCTTAAGTTCTCTCTATTGATAGAGGGAAAATACAAGTTAACCCTCCATTCACTGAACTCAGCTGAAACAGAATTTTAGCTTAAAAGTTGTACTACTAATTAGATTTTTTTTTCCCTTATTTTAATTAGTTACAAATATTTTCAGGTACTTTGTTTATTTCTGAGATTCTACAAAGACTTCTGGGTTTACAGACATATCTTACTGTTTCCTACAGTACTTTTCCTTCCCTGTTTTGTGCCTGAGACATGCAACATGAATAAATACACCGAGCAAATGCGACACTGACTTGGCCAAGGTGCTTCCAAAAGCTCCAGGATAAGGACGTACATGTTTTGGTGTTGGTTTTGTTTTTTAAAAAACTTTCAGTAATCATCGTGTTAGGGGTCACAGCAGTAGGAAAAAAAAAAAAATCATAAAAAAAAATCAGAAGAGCTGCTGCTTTGTAACTTCACAACGTCTGCTGGATTAGGTCCTTGAGGAATTTAGGCTAAGTTACTGCTCAAATCTTCCCAAAAGAACTCCCAGACTATACCAAGTGGCAATTTTTAACCCCCAGAAGCTGTAACTGTTCTGAGATTGATCCAAAACTTCTGTGAAAACATAAAGACAAGAGTTAAAACAGTCACTGATACCTTCACTTCTTTTTCTATATACACACTTGTATTAAACTAACCTCTCAAGACTGGGGTGGAAAACTGAAGTGAAAAAGTGAAAAAGTGAAATAGAGAGTAACTTCTGGGTGTATATTCATATATACAAAAGGAAGGAAAGTTTAATAAACATTAAGTAACACTGAACTACTGAAAGCTAGAGCACATACCCCAAGCTGAATGACACAGTAAGAGCAGAGCATGCCTAACTCTGCAGTTTAGGTTTTATTTCATAAATAATTGTAAAGAAAACATTTATTTTAATATTTAAGATTTCCTTAATATTTAAGGAAAACTAAGGAGAAGATTTAGCCAGCTCTACAACTGCAGAGCTCAATGAACACATGCAGCTCTGGTGAAATGAAGGAGAGGCAAGAGCCACTAGACCCACCGTTAGCACTGGTGAGGGGATGGGAAAGGACAGGGCAGTGCCTAAGTTCACATCACAAAATTGTGATTTCAGCCGAGTGGCTTCTTGCTGTCATTTACATTAGGGTTGTCTGCCATGAGGTCAGCTGGGCTGTCCTTGGAAGTAAGTGTTAGGTGACACATGGAGAGGTTGCAGAATTAGGAGAACAATGAAGCACACAAAACAAAGCTTCCAAATTCAGAATAATCTTACTTCTGTATGTTTGGTATGCTGAGAGCTTCTCTGTGGCTCACGCAATGTGTACTCATTGCAATCCCTGGTTATCAATTCTTATTAGATGGTACCTCATGACAGGTGCTACTTTCAAGGACTAAGGGGCAGACAGATGGTTATTTAGGGGGAAATGCTGGGGCCTGTTGAGAACTTCCTTGGTTTAATGAGTACTAGTCCCTCCCCATCCCCTCCAGAATGGAAAAGTCAAGGAAAAAAAGCAAACACTGAGTAAGGTTACTGGTTTCCAATTCGCCCGTGCTTCTTCTAGTTACTCATTAACTTTCACACATATTAACCAAACAATAAAAGGGAGACAGAAACTGGGTTATTTCCCGCTCCCCACCAAGAAGCAAACAGCAGGTTTAGAAGAACCAAAATTGCTTGGGAGAGATGCATTCTTCCATGGACAACAGCAGTATAGCCCAACCCCAGCTGAAAACTCAATGATGGATCCTTACTATCACCATGGGGCCACAGAGACAGCAAACACATAGTCCCTGAGCCAAAGTTTTATCTAAAAATTCCCATTCTGTAAGGTAGCCAGATACAACTCATCAAGTGATGCCCAGAAAAAATAAAACAAAAAAATCAGGTATTGCTGACCATTCATTTTAACAACTTCATAGCCAAAGTTCCTGTCACGTCTGCTTGAGAAACTAGATTATGGAAAAAACCCAACCCAAACAACTCACACACCACAAAACACCAGTTATCTGTAATTTCAAGCACCTGACCTATGAAAGTATTCTTGTCTGTTTGTAATGCAACCCACTACATCCAGAGCAAGACCTCAAAAGCAGGCCTAAGGGAGGCTATGCCAATGCACAGACTTTGACATCAGATAGGTTTTGACTTCAGCAGCTCTGAGGGTTTAGATTTTGCCCTAGGCAGTATGTGAGGCTCTAGTGACAGCTCAGGGGAAACTCGGTGAGCAGTCCCACAGGTAAGAAGCCAGCTAACAGAGAAGAGCAGTACTGTGATGAGCCCCCGACATCAGGGAGCAAAGGAGTAGGTACTCCTCATCCACAAGGACACTGAGCCGGTACAGGGTCAGCACCCACCTGAGAAAGATGCCAGCATCACTGCTGTCCCAACAACGCTGGTGCCCCTACAACTGCAATCAAGCAAGATCACAGCAGGTGCTAGAGGATTTCTCCCCACAAAAAGGCTTTCTTTCTATCAGCAATGAAAGATGAACAAAACCAAGACCACAAAACACAAACCCCCCTGTTGTGACCCCTAAAATGATGCACAGTCTACAAAAGACAAACTAAAATGGACAGAGCAAAGGACCTTTCACTCCCCTTAATTCAATTCTCTCCTTTAAGTCAGTGCACTGTTATTACCCTAGCAATCAGACTATAACACTGAAGTTTTTCAGCTTGATGGTAAAATCATGTAGTGTCCATCCATCTCCAATAATAGCAATATTGAGACAATGAACTCTATTGAGGCATCTAATAAGGCAGATAGTGATTTGCATAGTACATTTTCTGTGACTCTCTGTAATACAACATCTCAAAGACTCAATTCAGACTATTCTCCTTTCCCACAGACATTTTAAAAAAAGGATTCTTTTACTAGAAAAAGAAACAATGACCCCTCCCATAATAGGAGAAAGCAAAAGATAGGATTTTCCTGCCTCTGATGGTTGCACACTTTTGTCTGTGTATTTTTATTTGGTTGGGCTTGCCTTTTTTTTTTTTTTTAAAAACAAACTCCATGTGCTTTTTATCTCCGTTGTGGATTGAATGCTCAGAAGTGTATTTCTGATTCTGTTCTAACAGGCTTCTGAGCAGGAAGCACTTTGGGATCCCCACCCACCAGCACAGGCAAATTTCATCTTTAATTCCTGTGCCGCAGTCTCTTCCTTTATCTCTCCACATACTTCTCTCCTACGTGACTCACTGAATTATTATTTGCTGGACATACTGGGACATACTGTGGTTCTGTAGATATGCTAGCCTGCTTACGAGTCCTGAGTTTTAGGATGAGCTCTGCAATGTAGTACTTGGGTAAACTTGACAAATCGCTTCCTCTCCAACAGACTGGAACGGCCTTGAAAACAACGTACACACATAAAGTCTATGCTGTGCCTCAAAGTTCAGCTCAAATAACATCTCCACGTACTATCGTATAGAAGCAGTAATGATTACGTCCTTCCTCTTCATAATCCTTCTGCTTTCTCCTCTTTCAGTAAATAATCCTGGACTTTGCCAGTGTTTTATTTAGCACAAGGAAGCACATACATTATTCCTGGAAGTAACTAAGCCACCTCTACCTGTACAGAAGGAGACACACTCAAGATACTGCTTCACTATACTACAACAGCTCCTGTCTGCTCTGCCCTCTGTCCCTCAGCGTAGTCACAGGCAAGCTCCAGGAGATTTGCTAAATCCTCCATCCCATTTCCTCTGCCAGAGCCCACAAAAGGAACAATGGGAGGGAACACATATCCATAACCCCAACCCCCAGCCCGTGATACGAATGTTAATCCACCTTCGGCTGTGAACACAAGCTCTCCGCAGCCACCCCTGGCCAGGGAGCAGAGGAGACAGCCACTGAGCTACCAGGGAGCCCTGGGACCCTCCTGCCATGTCCCACAAAACCAGCAGTGACACACGTTCTTCAGATGGCTCAGGCATGAGAGTCTCCCCGGAGAAGACTGAGCCATAGCCCTGCTCTTAGGTTCTTGGGCAACTCCGTGTCGGGCCCCTGTGAAAACAAAACTGGATGGCATTTTTGGCAAGTCAGAGAAGGTCAGCGGAAAGGGAGAAAAAGCTGCCGCACAACAGCCCCAGTGAGGAACAGCGTTGCACTCTTCGTCCAACTTTCTGATTTTATCAGATTATGCCACAGTGTTAACATTGTTTATGGCCCTATTTTGTGTCTGTGAATCACCCACTCCCAGAGACTCTTCCTCCACCCCAGTTTATAAATAGCACTACATACAGAACAGAGTTTGTGAAGCAAAGGAGACTTGCCGAAACAAAATAATGTATATTGAGCTGACAAAAAAAAAAATCTTTCAAAAGCTTTTCTCATTTATTTATAGTGCTGGCTAGACAGGCAGATTCCCACATTTTGTAAACCCTGTAGGTCACTATCTCCATTGCTCATTCACAAACAATTCTGCTAATAAAAAAATAATCCCTCCGGTTACAACTTAACTTATTCCCCAGCACAATGCTTCTTGGCACATGCCTTTTGAAAAGAAAGATTTTAAAATAAGCAATATTATGTATTTTTCCTATTTGAAGGCAACATATGCCCAGACCACGATAAGATAATACGACATTATTTGTATATCTGGAGACATTCAGACTTTGCAACCAACCTCTTGGAGCTCTATCAGTACAAGGTAAGTCAATTTCCTACTATGTCATAGCCAACTGTCACTTAAATTTCTATGGATTACATTTTCATAGGAAAATACATTCTTGATTGCAAGCGTAAAACCCATCACGGGTTTTTTAATTCCCTCTTTTCTCCAGGAGCCATTTGCTTGCAGTGGGAAGTTCACAGCGCTATCATCCAGGTAACAAGGAGACAAAGAGATATGTGGCCAAAAGCTTCAGAGGACAGTTTCCTGGAGCCCAAATGCATGACACCTTGTTGAGCCAACACATAACCAGCCGTAGCCCCTGGGATCCAAACAAGCAGAGCCTGGGTATTAGAGAAACCCAAATTCCCCATCAGATGGGCTGGACAGAAAGCAAGCTATCAGGCTCCGCTTCGGCAAGGAAAACCTTCAGTGCTGGTGCTGAACCCCAGGCAACTCATTCCATCTTTCCATCCCCACACTTGGATGTATTTGCAACGCACCAACTTGACACCAGAGAAGGATCTGGACCAGATACACATCAGCCTAGCAAGGGACTGCGGAGCTCAAACACCCACGCCAAACCCACACTCGCAAACATACACCACAACAATGTCCCCACCAGCTCCCCAGCCCTGTTTACCAGGCAGCCACATCAACACTAGTGATGCTAGGGCTGGAAGAAGCCCTTGATTTTTTCACCAATCGCAGATATGTCAGTACATAAAATGCCTGTGAAAAGACATACTGCCCAGATCAATTTAACAGAAAAGCCACTGAAACAACGCTGGCATGTTCTATTGATAAAATTCCTTGCAAGTGCCTAAGGTGAAAGCATTCAAGTACTTGTCTATTCAATTCACCAAATTTTTTCCCTGCAGTTAATCACATGGTTATTTGTCAAGCTCATGGTTCCTTAATCAGTTGTAGAAGTTAAAACCTGCTATAACAAGGCTCCTTTTTAAAAACAAAGAATGAGAAAAACAGTGCACTCAAATGCATATTTCAAGAACAGTTACGTGTATTAATATTGTGGTTCTTTTTTATTATTGTGTAGACTCAACAAAAATCAACCGTTTATAATCTTAATAATAAAGGAAAATACCAGTGCCTGGAAAATATCACAGTAAGTCTGGACATCATTTAAGCCAAGTACATGTCTCTTTTTATTCTCCTACTGCTATCTCAACACACAGTTCCTTTTCCTTTAGCCTCTTTCAAACAATACTTGATACTAAGCAAATAAAACTAAACACCAAAATAAATTATTTCTCACTAAAGGCTCGTTTCTTCTCTCCTGTTCTACATTCACAAATATACACACGTGTGTGTGTGTATACACAGTCACATAGATACATACACACACATATATACTTGAACTGGCTAATGCTACTGAAAGTATCCTATTATCTTATAGTTATACAAAAGCTGACTAGTATTCAACATGACTTTCCAGCAGAAAGAGAAAACAAGAATAGGGTCCTGTTGCAGTTAGATAGCAGTACTGGAATTCAGAAAGTCTGAGCTGTGTGTCATCAGTTCACTGCATTACTTCAGACCTTCATGCCTTGTTCTCCACATTTATGAACAGAAGCTTTCCCAGGGGCCTCAATACATTGATCTTCATTATCACTCTGAAATACTGACCAAAGGACTTACAGAAGTAATATTTAACCTACCATAACCTCTTTCCATATAAAGAACATGTTTGTAATCACAATCTTTGTTAACATGTCTGATCAACACAGAGGGAACTATGAGACCATAAAATAGGACCGTGACACGATAACAACGATGGGAATCTCCCACATAAGTTCTCACTTACACACACAAAGGGGAAACAACTCAAAATCAGGGAGGAAAAAGAAATTTAGAGCCGACTGAGAAGTGAGGCATATGGTTCACAGGAATTTTTGCTTTCAATTAAAACACCCACTTCCTCCTAGGCAAACTAAATAAATCCAAATTAAAACAAACTATTCTGTAACATGTATATGCAAAAAAGAAGACAAGCATTAACAGAAAATTTGGGTGGAAGCTACACCATATACCACGTGCAATTACAATCCAAGTTCTGCAACAAACACTATTTTGTCACTATACTACACAGGCATTTATCCCTCCCCATCATCACTGCATGTAACTATTCATTTCCCCCATATTACTAAAACCCATTCCACCCACATACCTAAAATTTGACTTGAGATGTGGGCAGAAAAGGAAGGCGGGAGAGAGAAAGGTGCAAAGAACAGGACTGAATTTTAGAAATAGACTTTTAAAAAGAAAAATCACACTCTGAGGTTTCATATTGATAAAAATACTAAAATATCAAAACAGACAAGCTTCTAAAATGGTATGTAGCAGGGAACAGTGTAAAAGATGGGGCCATTAGGGAAGGATTTGCAACCAAAATGACTGACAAATTGCAGTTATGAAGATACAGAAAAGACTTAAGAAAACTGGATACATTTGATTTAGAAATGAGTAGATCGCTAGAAGAAAGACCATCCACACTTGCATTAAGAAAATTCAAAGATTTTACAGAATGGGTGGAGCTTTCACCTACTTTAAGTTATAACAGGATTATTTGGCCCAGAGAAGGGAGAATTTAGGGAGGAAAGGTTGCAACAGCAGGCTGTGGCCACAGCTCTGCCAGGGCAGCCCCTCTCAGGTGCACTCAGAGATTTCACCAAAGCATCACCACAGCAACTGCTGTAACTGAGGATGCCCACGCACACTGAGCATCCAAAACCACAGAGCTCGGCTGGGGATGAATGCCTGCAGCAAGACAAGAGGGAGAAGCCGGAAGAGTAGTTTTGTATGAAAGGGAGGAAGGCACTGATGCTCTGAAAAATCAAGGCCAACTAGTTAAATGAGAAATCTGAATGGTAATAGCACAGGGTGTAACGAGACATTGGCCAGGGCTTCCTAACAGAAGACCCCTTTTCATTTGCTCATAACGTACCTCAAGGGCTTCAATTTGGAGGAAATTTTTAAGACTACATGCCAGCATCTGGCTGAATATATTTACTTAATCATGAAATGTTGCAGCCAAAATGCTTCAAAACATTGAGAAAACGAGAACGAGGGAAAACACGTTGCTGTGCCATTACTAAACACCCCAGTGACCTTTTTTCCTTCTTATGGTCTGGCAAGAAATGGACTTCACCTGACCCCTTCAGTCGTCCCTTCACTAAGGTAGCCTTTGCTACTGCTGGGAAAAACTTGCATACATCAGAAACACTTGGGATCTCAAAATAAAGAATCCTACTTGACTTGTGCCTACTGAAGCCTTTGCAGAACTGGAGCAGAAGGAATAAACGCAGAATAAAGCTACGTGGAGAACAACTAAGCTAAATCAAGCACTGAAAGATGCCCTGTAAGCAACCCTAACTAACCATCTTATACATGGAAGGAGAGGCAGAGTGGGGAAGATGAATGACAGAGAAAAATTACGTGAAATAACCAGAAGACACGTGTAAGGAAGGTGCATGGGAAGGCAGGGAAAGTGGAGCAGGGAGCTGAGCAGGACAGCACAGCAGGAGGTGGAGGCTCTACCAGCCAGGGGTGCATTGCCATGGTACCCGAGTATGGCAGGCCCTGCAATGAATGGTACCCAGGCTCAGCCTTAGGGTTAGGATCTCCAGCCACATCCGTAGTAATGAGGTAGGTCCAAGGTCAAGCCAGGAAGTCAATCCTATGGGACAGGATCCAGGTCAGCAGGGCACCCAGTGGGTCACCTTACCAGGCACCCGCTCAGCTGCAATGCCCCTACAACCCAGCTGGGCAGGCTCTCGCCTCAGCTTGAAAGCTGCTCCAAAATCAAAGCAGGGGGAGCATCCTTCTTGGTAAGGCTGTATAGGGGGAGCTGCACAGGGACATCCTCCATCTTCATCACAAAATGCAGCCCGGCCAGCTGAAGCTTCTCCAACAGCTCCCTCTGATGAGGGGGGTGGCACTGAGCAAAGGCAGCTAAACACAGTGAGGTGGAGAAGAGCGCGTGCTCTGGGCCCTGCCTGCATCCTTTGGCAAGGGGCAGATTAAAGTCAAATGGGCGGCTTTAATTCCAACACTTCCTAGCTTTTCAGAGATGGATTTTGCAGCCGTAGGAACGTTCCCTAAATACAAACTGTGTGTTTGCACATGTGCATGCTTAAAATAACACACGTTCAGGCATTTCAAAACGGAGACTGCCTTCATATGCATTTTCACAACAACAAGCAAGGTCACCCCACTCTTAGCTAGGGAACTTTGAGCAATACCCTGATGTATATATATAAGCAAACAGTAGTAGCCATCACATCCTCCCCTCAATAGTGGTAACTGGAGAGACTGGAGACTTTGCTACTGTGTAGTGCAGCAGATGAATCAGACAGGCTCACTCCTCCTTAAGCTCTCAATGATCATGGTTTTGACCATCAGCAGACACCGATTATCATCACCTCATTGTAAACAGCATACAGCTGGTAACCTCACATAGCAAGAGCCTGCAAGTTCAACACTAGCTGTCTAGAAATGCCTACTATCACTTTTAAGCAGTAACCAAATTACAGGGGATAGTGTCACATTATCACGGCTGTCAAGTGTGCAAAGGTCTGTGGAGGGGATGGTGAATTTTACCTTTCTCTCATTTCAGGAAGGGATGTCTCATTGCAACAGGATCTAATTAAAAAGGAGGCAGACTGGTCAGTTGTATTTCAGAGATGAATATGGTTCAGCTGCATGTAATGAAACAGCACATACTTGGGCACTGCTTCAACAATTGATACACGCCGTTAACTTACGTAGGCTGCAGCAGTCTTGCTCCTCATGTACACTCAGTGTTTACTTATCATCCTCCCCCAACAACCTACTTCCTTTTCTTTAGAAACTTTTCCTTGGTTTTGGTCTCATAGAGATGGACATGAAAGAGTGCTTATGCCCCAAACTCAATTAGCCTCTCGTATGGTTGCTTTTCCATGTCCTCCTCAGCTGTACCCAGAACCACACGCGGTTCTCATTTAGCTCCCTTCATTGCATTAAAGCAGGGATAGGAACATCTCAAATTAAGAGACCTCCAAACACCTCCCAATATATATAAACCACAGACTGCCCACAAGACCAGGCACCACGCTATTTGACAACCAGAAACAAACTCTGGGTTTTCCTCCTCAGCAAAAAGAAGCACTTGCTGTGCAATCAAAGGCAACAACCGGGTTTGTTTCATTTATGTACAATACACACAGTTTGGAACTTGAACAGCCTGATGGTAGCCATCTACAAAGCAGGCATTTTACTAGCATACTGATTTTTGCATCATTTCAATATAACAGGTGTTATCTTTAGCCCTGATTTCTCAACAGGATCTGCACAGCCACATACCATCCCTTCACGGGGTTGGAGGCACAGTTTACTCCCTAGCATCCCAATCCCTCTCACTGCCCCCACTTGCTCCGAGTAGCTGTTTCACAACTCGGACTTGCTCCATGACACGTCAAACATCCAGGATGAAATTTGCTGTCCTGCTAAATGCCTGCCAAGGTTTTGTACTGCCTCAATCACACTCCTACCCGCTTTTCCTGAGCACTCCAGTGGTTTACCACAGGCTGCCCTGTGTCTAGAGGTGAACATCTATCTCAGCACAAGAAACCCTTCCCCATCTGTGCCTGATGTAAGGAATGCCTTTCCTATCTACAAAGCCACCAAGAATTAACCAATTCACTTAGAGAAGAAAGGGACGAGACCCCACAACCCAGCTTTTGTCTGATTTATAACCCATTCATGACCAAAAAGGAATACTGTATTCACAAAACGCAGGAAGTTGTGCAAGGGAAGCTCCCCCACCCCCAGCTCTCATTTCTGACACGGTTTGTGAGCATAAGTGAATCCTGATGGAGACAGATGTAGTGCGGCACTATGCTGACTTCCTACATGCACCTGGCGACCAAGAAAGATTTCTTTTTTGAAGTCATTGCCAGAGGTCCTAACCCCATCAAGATTCCTTAGTATTAGCCATGTACAAATACACAATGTCCCATGGCATTTACAGCCTCCAGGTCACCAAACACAACTGGTGCAACAAGGGGGAAGAAAGTGTGAAGAGAAGATATGAAGGGCAGCAGGTGAGCAGCTCCTGTGTCCTCAGACAAATCTTAACAGCACAACCTGCTGCAAGTCCTAAAACTTCTCAGTCATTAACTTAATCTTCTAAACTGTAGCAGGATGTCAGAAGTCCTACAGACTCCCTGGCAGATGGAGCAGCAAACGTCTGACTTCAGGAGCGCAAAAAGTAAGAGACCTTTGCTCAAAAGGGAAACTGCAGTTTGGCAGTACCTTATCTCCTATCTTTTCCACACATTTCTACAGGAGGAGACAAAATGTTCAGCTGACCAGTTTTCACTGCAAATCTCAGGTTAACATAGCTGGAACGTGATGCAATCTGAAGACAGCAGTGACAAATACTGCATGTAGCAATGAGGTGAATAAACATCTGCACATGAGATACCTGTTTTCTTTTTCACCTCCCCTTTTAAAAAAAACCCAAAAATTCATTCAGAAGAGAGCAGAAGCAACTAGTGTAGCCAATTTGCAGGAACTGGAGTGCAGGGGACTCACATCACCTGCAGCAACTGGTCTTTGGCAGAGTTGGGCATTACAACTTACCATTCTTCTTACCTTGAAGAGGAGCTGGAAAATAAATAAGAAGTAGCAACTGTGTCAGTTGTTGTTAATAGCCTTAAACTTAGGCATAGGAAGAATCACCGCACACACTGCTTACAAGCCAAACCATAAATGCACTGCACAGAATTTTGCACGTAAGCATAACCTATGTGGCACAGTGAAGGTTATCAGAAGAGACCTTCTGTCTGGTAACAGCAGAGCAAGCAGGCAATGGGTTTGCTAGAACCAAGCAGGGGCTGCTCTGTGAATCACCCAGAACTGCTGCTAGAGAAAAAGCAATCCCTTCCTGCAAAAAAACCAAAACAGTACAAGTGAATGAAAAGGAGAATTTTTTTTTTGTAGGCTGCTCAAATTTTCAGAAATTTAGAAGTGAACTATTTTATTTGCACCTCTTAGATAAAGTCCTAACCAATTTCACCATAAAGAGAACTAGGCTCCACTACCAGGAGATCGCTGGGGTGGAGAAGAGGAAAACGTACGCTCTGCAGTAAATAACTAGCAGCTCTGGCCTTCTGCTCACTCCTCCTGCAGCGTTATGCTTCGCATGCTGAACCAGGAAATAGTTGAACAGATACATTTAAAAGCATGAAGACTGAGTCAGAAGACAATAGTTAAATAAATACCAGTTAAACCACATACCGTAGGTCTGTCTTGTAGTACTGGGAAATGAGTACTGCTTAAGGCTGTTCCAGATATTGCATCCACCTGCAAATATTTGCTGCTGGCTAAAGCTCAGCATATATACTCTCACTAGCAGTGTCAGTACTTTGCAAAATATTGCAGACAGGGAAGAAAAAGAAAGTTAGCTTAATTCAGAGTACAATAAACTAATTATATGCTTTAATCATCAAAAGCATATAATGGCTGGTTGGGGGGATCTTTTAGGTTTTTTTTTTTTTTAAAAAGCAGGTTATATGATTATAAAGTTAGTTAAGGATATAGCTGCTTTTTTCAAGCATTTTAAGCTTTCAATGTCATGAATATAGAGCTAATTATTACCTTCTTTAATGTGGATCTTTTACTACGAGTGTACAGTAGAGCTCAGAAATTACCATGTCACAGAGGAACCGGGCACGCACTCACAACAAAAGCACAGAAGAAATTACACTTTCATTACATAGTCTCAAATCCACATAAAAAAAATACATCAAGACATTTACATTTTAGATCAACTACCTTTCGGCAATAATGAAAAATCATTACAGCTGGAGGAAGAGATGACAAGAAGATAAAAATGCACTGACATGGTACTGGAGGACATTGGCCATTAAACTCTTATCTTATGAAGAAATGGCTAAACACTTTATAACAATATTTAATCTGTAACTGCTAAGCTGGAAGAGATGCCTGTTTCCAAATGAATTCAACACATAAAAGAAATTTTTTACTTGCTTCTGTTAGCTGGCTAGCTTTTCTATTTGTAACTATCTCCCAGAAATTTTAACATCTCCAAGTGCAAGTCCTTGATAAGTTACAGACAAAGGAAAGTTTTCTTTCCTTTAATAGGGACAAAGGAGAGTATTGTTGAGATTTATTGTATACATACAATTACCTGTATTGTTATGGAGATTAAAGGACAAAGGGCCAACAGATCTAATTCCAGATCTTACAGTTTTGTCCTTTCCCATAATTATGTCTTAAAATTGGATTTCAGTTAACACATTCACAATATGAATATCTACCAATGCTTTGCATGTACTTAAGAGATAGTTTCAATTATTTTAACATGAACGCAGTGATACACTTAATTTATCACTGATCATTCAAGTGAACACGTTCAATTTAATAGTACTAATAAAGTTTGTTTTTTCAGTTGATTGTAAGAAGAGTCTTAAAACTTGTACAAGGTTCATTAGAAAGAATAACTGGCTAGTCTATTAGTCACTTAAAAAAAAATGCAGCCCAAACTTTCACAAAAATCTTCCCATTTTTTTCTTCTATCTCAGAAATATTTCCAGAAATAGGATTTTAAACTGCAGACAGATACTGATAAAAGAAAAAGAAAGTATTTTCATTCTGCAGATGTTAATGCTGCCCTTCTATCTCATGTGAGAGTATGTCAGTCTCCTTTCTTCAGCTGTCAGATGCAACATCTATTGGAAACCGAGTTTAAATACCAGGCCTGTGTATGTGGCATCCACAGTACGCCAGCTAAAAAGGTCAGATCCTGACCTCAAAGCTGGGCTGCTTATTTCTCCCTGGTGCCCAGCTGCACGGAACTAGACCCTAGAGGTGAATTCCCCTCAAAGAATTATGCAAACCAAACCGAAGATAATGAACTTCCCCAAAGAAAGAGGGGGGGGTTTTGCCCCTTTTTTTTTTTTTTTTCAGTTTTGTTGAAGATACACATTTACAAAGACTGTGGGAAGGAAACTGAGGCTACACTTCTTGTATTTCTCCTTTACAAAAAAAAGTATAAATCCACAGAAAGTGAAACCATCAAAGAACTCTGTTAACCAGACACAGACTACTTTGCAAAAAAAATTGCTTTGGAATTCACCAGAACAAGTATGTTTTTATTGGCATTGAACTCCAAGCCTAGTATTAGAAGTGGCTCATCCTGCAAGTGGACTGAAAGAACACTAGAATTTAGAAAGCTTAATTCATGTAGCAGGAAAGCCACGAACTGTCAATTCCCAAAATCCAAATTTGGTTATAAATGGGTGATCATAATACGTGCAGCATCAAGACAACATTAGAATTCCCGTATCTGCTTTCACTGGAGAAAAACAATTAAAGAAAGCAAAATTTGATGACCTAAAAGGACCCCACCAATTTACCACCATTCATTTTATTTCTCCTTTGGTTTGAGGCATTTGTAAGTATATAAAGCTCCTGCAGAATCAGAGAAAACAACTGAGCATGATCACAAAACGAGGAAAACCCTAAACTCCCTTATTAACACAATAAAATTTTGCATACGTAAATCTGATGCCAGCCACAAGCACCGATTTTTTTCCCTTCACACTGGTTTTCACAATGAGGCACACTTTAATGTTTAAAAAGTACAATGAAACCACGGCATGCCTAATATAATAAAAACACTGGCAAGGTTGAGTCAGTCTCTTTTGATGGTTCCACACTGCTACTTTCTGCCACAGTGAAACTACTAACGTGCATTTCTTTCACCTGCAACCCAGAGGGTAACGGTGGAAGCCCTTCTCTTTCTCAGCCAAAGCTACATCTTGGTCACAGAGAGAAGTCACTTGCCCCAAATCCCTGCCAGCACAGAAAACTGGTCCCCTTTCCAGTCAGAGCTATTCTTCCTGTTTCAGATGTCGCTAGTGGTGGAGGCCTCTCCTATTTTCAGCTGGACACTATTTACCACTCTAGCATCCTCCCTGCCCTTTCCACTTCAAAACACATAGGCCACCTTGCACAATGACAAGAAGCAGAGCAAGTTTAGAGAAAGACAACAATACGACCCCTCTTACTACGAATTCAGACAGTAATTAACTGTCAACTCTTGCAATTTTTCCCCTTTGCTCCTCTGTATCATGACATCTTTGGCAAAATTAAGTTCAAAGTTTCAAGGGAATGCTCTGGGTATCAGTTGGCTGAGCTACTTTGGGCATGAGGAAACGCTGGGGAGGACAGGCAGCGAAAAGAAGCAACCTCCATTTATCTGCAGGGACTATTCACATTGCAGGCACAACAAGCAGTAGAGGAAGGCAGCAGGAAACTTTCACAGTCTGCAGTATCACAGATGGTCCCATGCTTTGCTGCATATGTAGGCTGGCCTGCCCCAAAATGAAGCTGCACCTTTCCCTGGCCACAGCCTGCTGCCCCATCCTTTGCAGCATCCTCCAGTCTCATGAGGCAATACAGTACTCCCAAGCCAACCCTCTGGCTGGGCACTCCCTGCCCTTTGCATGGCACTCTGCTTATTTCCAGGGACAGAGTTGGTAGAAATTGTAATCTGAAAATGAGGACTCAGAATTAGATATGTAGAAATAGACTTGCCAGCAGTGACCTGTTCATGTGTGTATATAAGAAAATAAACAAGGAAGCTTATTAAAAATGCACTAACTTAACAGAATCCAAGTGCACAAAAGGAAATAAGGAGAGAAAGCGCAGTCTAAGCTCCAACATGATGGGGAATGCAGAAACAAAAGTCACCAGCATTCCTGTGAGAAAACACCCTCCAGAGCCAACTCCCACTGCAGAAAACGAACTGTCAGCAAACAGAGCAAGATGCATAACATCATAACCTTGGCTAGGAGTCTTCATAGAGGTACGTGGAGTCCATTATCTTAGCACCCACCTACCAAGATATCCTAAAACCATGAATGATTCATCTTGATACACTGTATTTAAAAAAAAAAAAAATCCCACTGAACTAGTAAAAGCAGAGGCTTTTAAATGTGCATTTAAACCCATCAGAACATGCCAAGCTACGATCCCCCATGACCAGGGACAGGCTGAGCTTCTACAAAGCTCATTTGCACAAATAACCCCTCTTTAAGGAGCACTCCTGTTCAGGCTAGGTTGAACCCAACTCCTTGCAGGCTGGCAGACAAAAAAAAACCCCTCTCAAAATATTGCCAAAAGGAAGTAAGGAATTAATCTGAGAATGCACCTAATCACAGAGCCAGCTGTGTTTTAGATACAAACTATAAAATCCTAACAAGGAAAAGCTCCCAGGCACTTAAGTCCCTCCTCTCACCTGGGCTGCGACAGAAGAGAGGGCTCCAGCACCTTCAGGCTCAGAAGAGACCCACTCCACAGAGCCAGGACCAGATGTCACCCTCACCCTTTCTCAAACACCCACACCCTCCAATACAGATACACTAAGAGACTGCATCTGCTTACCAGGCTACAACAGACAGACTGTCATTTACAATAAAGCTCCAGACCTGATGTTCAAATCTTTACTTGATGATTTTGTAGTCTCAGAAGCAGAAATTTCTTACCTTCAATAGGGGAAATAGGGGTGAAGTTCATACAAATTATTCCTTATACTCAATCCCTGGCCCAGTAAACAGAAAACAGTACTACAGTATGTCGGTGGCATTCTCCTGCACACCACAAAGCCAAACCAATCAACCAAAAAAACCCCATGAAGTCTTTCCAATAAACAAACCACCCAACCGACATTTAAAAAAACCCCACATTCTAAAGCCTAAAGGAGAAGCCCTGATGCAGTATACAACAAAAACTTTACATGCATTAGGAACTTACCAATGACATACTAGATACTACTTTTATTCATGTAGTTTGGCTAAAACTGTACAAAACAATGGAGAAAAGTCAGAAGCGTACCTAACAAGTGGGAGGTACAAGAAGAACAGGAAAAGGAAACTAAGACAAGCAGATGTGCAGCACTGGAAAAGAAAGAGATTTCTAGGCATTGGCTGGGAGAGCTTAAAGGTAATCCTTCCAGCGGTCCCTTCTCCTCCCCAAAGTAGGACTCATGTCAAACACAGATCTTAGCTCTCTTCCCCACATATACCAACTGGGTTTGAAGCACAACATAATGCCAAGATCAGTTACAGACCCCACAGGTCTGGTACCACAGCAGACACCAACATCATTCCTTCCCCCATTTGTAGCTGTAGGCGCAGTTTCCTCTATTCTGAGACACAGTTAAAAGCACAGTCTCTCCTTTTCTCCCATTCCATTTCTACAGGTGGAGAAGGAGGCTTTCATATGCTGCCCTAGGTGTCTCACATAAATCATGGAGGGAAAAGAGTGATGGTTGGACTCTGTAGTTTCTAATACCAAGGGATTCTTCCAATTTCCTGGTGATGGTAGGAAAATAACCTTAACTACATTCAGTGACATGCCAAATACCAACAATATTTACGGAAAGATACAGACATTACTCTGTGTTGCCCTGCCTCTTCCACTGAATGGCCATGAATGACACAGAAGATAACTAAATGAGGCCACAGGTTTATCAATTCAGGTCTGGTTGGACCACATGTATGTCCATTCTTTGCTGGGTTACAGAAATACACTTCCCACTTCATCTTGGATTTTCTTCTGGAATTTTGGATTAATAGCCCCAGGAGGCCTGTTTATGTCCAGACACATTTGGGAACAGCTGGAAAGCAATTAAAAGAAAAGCCTTGGTGCAGCCTTCCAGAGCAGTGCATTGGTTTTGTTCTCTTCCTGCACATGCCTGATCACTCCTTCCCCTCCACACGTTGTCTTCTAACATTTCATATTAGCACATGCTCACCTACACTTAGTTGTCTTTTTCCCTCACAATTAAAGTCCTCCCCTCTACAGTCATCTCCTGCTGAAAGTTAATTTCCTACTGCTGCCTCCATTTAAGGCAAGGTTCTCTTTCACTCTCCCCTTCCTACATAGCAGTAGGCCATCTCTGCTAAAGAAAATCCAACTAGCTCCTCCTACACTTCCAGAGACCTTTCAGGATGTTCAAGGTACTACTTACATTCAAATTTTGGAGTCTAACCAAAAGCAGCCACATCAGGCTGACAACCAGATGTGCAGCCACTGACTGTTTTAATAGCTTTTCTCTCCTTTGCTCATATTGGGAATCTTCTTTCAAGCAAGCAAGCAAAAAACCCAAATAAATGACATAAGACAGGCTTCACACCTACAAACATCAAATTCCCAGTCCCCAACCACTCTCTAACATTGTTGAAATGCTCACTCTATGATACACTGTAATTCTAGTAGGAAGAAGGAAACACATAAATTAAAATTATATGGATTATGGCCTACACAATAAACAACCAAAGATTTTAAAACAGTAGCAATTTCTCTCTCTCATATTTAGAAACTCTAACCAAAAAAATGTACATGCCATGAAAATCCTCAACAAAGACTTGCATGTAGCTCCCATAATTGAGGAAGTACTAATAATAGCATGGCTGTTTGCACAGACAACATTTCCACTGTGGGCCTGAATTCTGATCTCAAACATGCAGAAGATATTTTGTTGTGTGTTGCTGGCTGGAGACTAAAATCAAAGTACTGGAAACCATCTGAGTGTGCTGCAATGTGCAGTCAGCCTTATGCAGCTAAGGAAGCGCTACACACATCCATGCCACATTGAAAACAAAGCATCTACTGAGTACTGCAGAAGATGTTTGTGTTGTGTGTTCTTGTAATGAACATAAAGAAGCATGTGAAATTAACCTGTGTTGCAGTTTTAAACAAAAACGAAAGCCTCTGCATTTCAGCATCAACTGTCAGCCATCACAGAAAAATAACTTGTCCTCACAGATGAGAAGTATATTTCTAAGCTCCCCCGATACAAGCAAACTCAGCTCACAGCCACAGGTTCCCTTTCCAGTCTACATTGCCTAAGTCCAGGCCTGCTCAGGTCTCCAGATCAGTGATGCCCACACCTGTGTTTTTAATAGTGGTCATTAAAGGTTTTACCCCAGAAGTGTGTTTATAGTAGCAGCAAATGAGCTTCACATTTCTCAAGCTTTATTCTTTTTAAAAGCTCTAAATGAGCTACAGGTAGACCTATGTCACAAAGTATTTGCAAAATATTTTTGTTAAATTGTCCTTCCTGAAGATTACCCAGAATAATTTCACAAATTTAAATTTAGAGTACCATATAAGAGAAGAATCAACAAGGACGATTTAACAATGAACAATATATAGCAGAAATTAACTGACATGCAACATATACACATGGCAAGCCCACATTTTAGATATGATGGTACTTCATTTAAACTCCTCAGCTGGAAATTCAGATCAGTAATTAAGTCATAATCCTATATAAGTGACTCACACAGTATCAGTAGGAGTTCTGTGCATGGAATAAGCTGTAAGAACAAGCTCTTAGGTCCACATAGAAGACATTTATAAGTTTAGGCAACAAAACAAGCACACAAACACTGGAGCTTAGAAGTCCATTGCTCTTGAGTAGTAGATAAGATAGTAGATGTTATGTTGTCATATCACTAATATGATCATTCTCAAGTCACTAGCTCCCATAAAAAAAACCCACACAGCAAGGTTTGTTTTTTAACAACTCCAACCTTGCCCACTATGTTGTAATTCATGAAAAATAAGGAAGATGCTTATCCTTGAGCAAAAGACGCCACAGAAAGATCATATGCCTGTCACACCACCCAGGAGCTGCCATGACACAGCCGTTCCACAGCTCGGGATGCTTCCAGCCCCTGCGTGCGTTCAGGCTGACAATGCTGTCTGTGTTAGGAGCACTGTCCCCTTACCAACACTACAGTCATCTGAAAGGCAACGCGGAGGCCAGATCCAGCCAAGAGCCACTTCCACCTGACTCGCTGCCTTTCCTCTCATGGGCCGGCAGGGAGACTGTAGACAAGAGGCAATAGTTCTTACTGGCAATGCACAAAGTCCAGCTCACGCCACATGCCTGACAGGCTTGCCAGCTGCTGTCATATTCTTACACCAGCTGAATACCTCGCCAGGTAGTCCCAGGCCACGTCCCCATACCTGCACACATGTCACACCACGAACAACACTGGCCAACTCTGACATCTGCCTTAATCCATGCAAGGAACCCACCACAAAGAGCAAAACTGTTCCCTGTAAGAGCCCATCCTGATTTTTAGAGGGCAAGACCAGTGAGCACTACTTGGATGAGGCAACAAGGCTATTGTGCTTAGAGAAAGCATTCCCTCCAAGCAAGGCTTTATTCTGCATTCTTATTGCTTGCATTAACGGGCTATATAAACATAACACACTTTTCTCACATGAGTTATCCCCCCTACTTGCCATAAGTGGCCACAGTGAAATTTAGTGACTTCCAATGAGCGACAATTTGCAGAATCACACCCATCAGCAAGGACTCGGTTTACATCCTATTCCTCTATGGAGGAAGCTCCTAAGGGGCCTTTCCCCCACCTCTCTCTGTAGATCAAGCAAGTGCTCCTAATGTTCAAAACTTTGCAAAGTGCTGACCAGCACCAGTCAAGGGGTCTGGTGAATGGCAACTTCCTTGCACCAGCCTTCACATTCACAGGTACACCTAAAGTCACAACTGAGACCGTCAAAAACTATAGTCTTCCAAATTTTCAGACCATGACACCATGAGCTGGGGAGCTCCCACCTAAAATTATGAGCCACACCAAAATCTGCAGATCTGACCTGTGTCCTGCTGATGGGAGCTCTCTTACTATCAGGGGATGACAGGACCTACTCAAGGGTCCCATAAGGAGTCAGTGGGATGCGCAGCTGGGCCCCAAGATGACGGATGCATAAACATAACTACATGCAATTGAGGAGAGGGTCCAATTTTTTTTATTAGTATTTATCATATTAGACACCAATTAAGAGCTAGACTTAGAGGACAAGCAGATCACTACATCAAGAAGATTTCAAAACCTGCTTAAGAAGAAAAACTACAAACAATAGAGGTCATGGCTGGCAGATCCTCACACAAAGGCTCCTCTGCTTCAAGGAAGAGAAGTGAATACAAGCCATGTGCCCACGAGGCTCCTGTTGCCTGGGTGAGCCTGTCCAAGGACAATCCAGGCCTGCCCTGAGCTTTTCCAAAATGCTGGAGTACTTTGATTCCCGAGTCACTCTTAGCTCTTATTCAGAAGAGATTTTTAAACCTTGGCTTGGTAAAAAAGCAAACAGAGAAGGCACAACAAAACACTGGAAGTTACCCTAAACTGAATGAGACACAAAAGGAGGAGGAAGCAAAGGTTTACAATAGCCATTGGCTGTAATCACAAGCTGGTGCCGATGTAAGATAAGGAGAAAAGAGTTAAAAATCTAAAACAGTGGTATAGTTCTGCTCTGCAGCTCTCAGGCTGGGACTGAAGCACGAGCCTGGCAGAACTGTCACCACAGATTACTGAGCACCTTGGTCCATACCAACACATGTTCATGCTTCTGTAGCAGAAACCATTGAGGCAGAGAGGCCAAGCAGGTTCATCTGGAAGCAAAAGCTCAGCAAGCCCCAAAACATTAAGAGTTCACAGCGGTCACGAAGCGTTCCCAAAGGAGCGCTAGGAAGCTATCAGCCGAGAGAAGCACGGTGTGAAAGTCTATGCCAGCATGCAGCGAGCGGGTCACCAGGCAAACGATCTTGATTTTACATCACTGAAAGGTGTTCTTGGAAGAACATCCTGCAACGCGCTCGGGCACAGAGGAAGGCTCGAAACACAAGTGTGCTGGCAGAGGCCTCCTGTTGACCCGTGGCCCTGCGCTACCAGGTCTGCTCTCCCCGCACCACGGCAGGATTTTCCCGTGAAAACTCCACGCTGCTCCTGAAGGCTGTAACCCCGCGGGTGATGCGCACCACCAGCACGGGCGATGTTCAACTAACGTATTACTAATTAACCAGCAGCGACGCGGGGAGGGCAGGCTACAACACTCAGCGGGGAGACGGGAGCCGTCCCCGCTCTACCTAAGGCAGCTTTTAGCGAGGTGAACAACCGGGGCAGCCTCGTGCCCCACAGGAACCACGCGGCTGCACCGCAGGGTCGTACCCCCACCACATCCCCGCCGGCCGCCCCCCACGCTGCGGCCGGGCGGGGCTCGGACCGCCGAAGGGCAGGCGGGGAGCGCCGGGGGGAGGCCGAGGCCCCGGGGA
>NW_010972609.1:14450986-14503612 GCF_000737465.1 Haliaeetus leucocephalus | reverse complement strand
CGCGGCCCCTCGGGGCCCCGGGCGGCCGGGGATCGCGGTTTTGCTGCAGTGAGTGGCTCCGCTTATTGCGCCGTTCATCACCCCCAGGCGGCCCCCCCCAAAAGTCCCGTCCCTCTCCAGGCACTGGTTTCGACATGTGTTATCCATGTCATCAAAAAGGACATGACATCATCAAACGCAATCACTTTTATAACCTTTACTTACTTCCCAGGCTTAATGCACCGTTTCACATTTCATTCATCTTGGATAAGGGAAAAGGAGAGACAGGGTCAGAGTTTACACAGCATATCTTTAATTATGGGAACACTGGCAGTCTTCATTTTCTCAAAAGTTTTGAGCTCACGTGTTTGTAATTTCACTGTCTTTCCTGAGCCCTCAAACATACACATAGCATTATGGAAGCAACTATTTCCACAGGAGTTCATGGGAAGACTCGCAAGAATAAGGGCATTGGGGTTGTTCAGTCTGGAGAAGAGAAGGCCCTGGGGAGACCTTATAAGAGCGTTCCAGTACCTAAAGCGGGCCTACAGGAAAGATGGGGACAGACTTTTCAGCAGGGCTTGTTGCGATAGGACAAGGGGTAGTGGTTTTAAACTAAAAGAGGGTAGATTCACATAGATGTAAGGAACAAATTTTTTACTATGAGGGTGGTTGGTAAAACACTGGAACAGGTTGCCTAGAGAGGTGGTAGATGCCCCACCCCTGGAAACATTCAAGGTCAGGCTGGATGGGGCTCTGAGCAACCTGATCCGGTTGAAGATGTCCCTGCCCATGGCACGGGAGGAGTTGGACTAGATAACCTTTAAAGGTCCCTTACAATCCAAACCATTCTATAAGGGCATGTGCGTACCTTACTGCTTGGGAGGCTAAGACTTAGAGTGGGAGTTAGATAAACAGTGGGGGGGCATCCCTTTATATCAATAAGATTTGTAGAAAATAATTACTTCAGAAAAGTACTTTAAAAATGTTAGGGAGCATTCAAATAAGGAAGTAAACACTATAGAAAAACCATTAGTAAAACCACCTTTTCTACACTTTCCATTCAGTGCAAAGCACCTGAGAATTGTTTTCCAGCTGAAGACTCCTCCTGGTAAAACCACACACCTGCCAGAAGTCTCACTGGCTGTAGTGAAGTTGTTAGGCTGAGATAACTTCTGCAGATCAACCCCACCATTTGGAAATTACAGCTCTGACTCTTAAAAGAAATTCTTGTTGCAGCTCTCTGTGCCTGGGCAGGGCCCAGGTGGGTCTGTGTTGCCAAACTGCAGCTTCTGGCCAGGCCGGGTTTCACTTGCATCTAAAATGCAACCAACTACCTTCATGGTGGCAGATGAGGGTTACACTGCACAGCTGCACTTGAGCAATCACAGTTGGTCATCCTTGGCTCCAATTCGGTGAGAACAACATGGCTTTTTTAATTGCATGCCTTTCCAGTACAACAACCTAGTAACTAATCCAGTTACCCCTGAAATTCAGTGGGAATCTCTCTACTGATTTAAGCAGTAATGGCAGCCAGCCCTGAGGGAGGAAATAAAAAAAAAAAATGCACTGAGACAGCAATAAGTGAGATTCTGACCTGTTCAAATTTATAAGTATCTTCAAGCTGATGTTGCCATCCCCAGACTCTACATGTCCCTGGACTCTTAAGTTCACTCATTCTTCTTTCCTTAATAGGCTACATAACCCAACTTAGAAGCAAGGGGCATTGTATTTCATAGGCTATGTTAATTCCTTGCTCCAGAGAGCAACTGGGCAGCTACATCACTATTACAGGAAGCTAAACTTCTTTCTCCACACCATGTCTGTGGGGCTTTTCACATACAAGCTACATGAAATCTGTGATTAATTACTTTCTCGTATAACACTTGTGGCTGAGTCCTGACAACTACTCACATGTCAAGTACCTGAACTAGGAGGCCTATGAAGTTCTGGGAGACAGCCTCATTTCTGGACCATCCAAAATAGTAGAGGACTGCATTAAATTTGCTTGTAGAGATATCTAAGCAGAGTATTTCTAGGACTGTAGTATAAAATTACCTTAATGCGTACCTTTAATTATAACCATAACTAGTGCCAGTCATCAGTAGGATTTATACATAGTAGGTTAAACTGGCACAAAGAGAGCATAGGAGGTTTGTTACTGTTTTAGGGTACATCTCTGACTGACTGTTACAAGACCTCAAGGAAAGGACTAACTCCTTTCCAGAGACATTTCTTGGGTGTGGGAAGTATGCAGTCAGGAACATAGCTCTGTCTGCACTGAAGGACTGGGCTACCGAGATTCATAGACATTTGAATAGGCTCAGATATGCTGAAGAAGATGGCCACAAAAAAGAAAGTGCCAAGAAACATAGGGCACTAAAAAGTGTATTTTGTAACCTGAAACAGAAGTGTGATTTCCATTTGATTAATTGGGAAAAAAAAACCCAAACTGGTAGCAATCAAATTTTTTTTGTACAGATTCTGATTAAATGTTTGTCTCCTCCAGATTGTTTAAAATTCTAGGAGGAATGTTCCAAAAAAGCTTTTCTGATTAGATTTTGAGAGCTCTGTACAGAAAGAATCACACATGTACCTGACTGCTTCCTTGGATCAATGCCTCTGCTCTTTATAGCATGCTCTGGTTGACTGCTAGCCATGCAGACCTCAGGGAAGAGCTGGATGGGAAAGAGCTATGATTCATGCCAGAATCAGAGATTTCACATGCTGAAAATGGAAAAGATAAATTAAAAGCCAAATTTTTTAAAGTCTTCCAGGTGTTAATTGTTCAGCAGCAATAACCATCACAACGCAAATAATTTCCTAGGAGTTAGAGGCTTAAGGTTGCATTTTAGGCCACAGGCTCTTCACAGCTTGTTGCTAATCTGCTGGAAATTCCCTGAATTACAACTGCTGTTGCCCAATTGTTTCTGTAGGTAAGTTTTGTTTATTCTACAGGCTTTTATTAAAGCTATATGTGTGACAGGATTATAAAACTGGGTAGGTGCTGCTCCTGGGCTAAAGCTTCTACTACAGTTTCATCTGGAAGTTAACTTGTGCATCTGAGTCATAAAACCTCTTCAAAAGGAAGCATCAGAAAGAAGTATTTCCACATCCTTATAATCAAGTTTTTGAACAAGAGACCTAAGTTTAAAAGTCGCCTTGGGCTCTTGCACACAAATCCAGGAAGAATGTACAGGCATATTACTTATGGGTACTCTAGTTTATACAGTAAGGTATACTACTAATGCTCTGGGCAGAGAGAAAGGGGAGACTGCAAAAATATAGCGACCCAAAGCTGTCCAATTTGGACCAGTTGCCCTGGCTAATAATATTTGTCTTACACTGAGACTGGCAATTAAATATGGTTTCTAAAAAAAAAAAAAATCAGTATGGCTATATTTAACTGCATACCACAGCCAGCCTTGATCACAATAGTACATTCTCATTAGTTATTCACAGTTTCATTCATCAGCTCAATGCACCATGTCAGCCAAAAGAGGCATCAAATTGTTGAGCATCATCAGGAAGGGTGTTTAGAACAATGAAGAGAGCATCATTTTGCCAATGCGTAAAAGGTGTACCCACATCCTGACTAATGTGTGCCACTGCGCTCTCAGCGTTGCAGGAAAGACATAATGGACCAAGAAGTGCAGTTACAATTACGTGGATGATGGTGCAGCTGTCTTACTAGGGGAGACTTAAAAAGCTGAGACTTTTCAATTAAGAGAGGAGAAGGCTACCTGGAAATAAGATGAACAAAAAGCTTGTTCACTAAATCCCACCTAGAACTAGGGATCACTAACACTAATAAGATATTTCTTTAACAGATACAATAAAGTGCTTTCTTACATAGCAGGCAGTGGACTTGTGCAATATGTAGTCACAGCAAGTTTTCAAGGCAAACAGTATGAACAGTTCCAAAAAGAGGGTAGACAAATTGATGGACATGTCCATAAACAGGGAAAAGGCAGAGATGAGTCTGTAACATCCCTAACTGATGACTCTGGATGCTGGGAATGGACCTCAGATAGCAGGCAGGTTTGTTTGCTCTTCCTAAACAGAATCTCCTAATGCCACTGCTGGAGACAGGATACTGGGCTGGATGAATTCATCATTGGTCTGACCAAGCAGGCCATTTCTTAGCTGCTTACAGTAGCAATGTCCAAAACAGCCTCACTGTACAAAGTACTGTGTAAGTATATAGCAAGAAACAAGTCTGCTAGCAGCAGCTTGCTATTTCAGTAAGCAAGGCAGGTAAAATGGCAAGGAAAGTGTATGCTACTATTGTCATTCATAAGAGAGGAAGCACTCTTGTTACGGGTTTCAAACTGAGGTCCAAAAAGTGCTGTGTGTTTTTGCTTGCTATTGCAAGTTGTCAGATTCAGACAAGATGGGACCTATGTGACTCACACAGAATGGCAAGTGGACTACTGTCCTATCCATCATTGCTCAGTGCCCTGAAGCTATGTAAGCCGAAAGTGCTCCTTCTGGTTGACATTGCTCTGGCTCTTATGCACACCACTTCTTCTGACCCTAAAAGGGTCCTTCAGGCTTCCATGTACCACTGAACTCAGAGATGAGTCTCCTGGGAACAACTCACAAAGCAGGACTACAAGTCCCTTTTACATTGCAACAGAGGAATAATGGGAGAATAAACTAAACTGAACATGAATGTAATGTACAGTGTTGTCCCAGGAACAGATGCAGTTCTACTTCTTTAAAAAAAACCTTGAAATTAAAAAGATTGACTGAAGATCTCAATAGTAGAAGAGATTTTTTAAAAATTTTTTAATTTTTTTTTTTACATACACACAAAAGTAGTAACAAAAGAGAACATAAATTGGTACAAATGTATTTTGGTTCATGTTTGTAGTTCAAATGAAAGATCACAGCATGCAATTCAGTCTCTTTGCCTAAGCTCATCAGGGACATGATAAATACTGGACATTAGATCAGAAATCCTCCCTGAGAGCAAAGCAGTCATGGGAAGGATGTTACACTCATAGAAAGGTTATTGAGATTAATGTCTTCATGAGTGCTGAGGACCTTCCTGGGGTGTCAATCTGCAGGCAGAAATTGAAGAATTTACAGCAAACACTATACTACCCTCAGCAGCAGCTTTGGTAAAAAGCAGAAAGTGGCTAAATACTGCATCTGGGGATGGTACTACCATTAGAAGTGATGCAGAAACGTTTCAGATATTGGATGTGCCTCTAACATGGTTTCTGCTGGTACAAGCTCTCCACAGCCGTAGCTGCAGGAGGTACTGGCTGGGGACTGCTGTGTAGTATTTTAACTCCTAAACAGTACTTTTTTTTTCTTTTTTTTTTTTTATTTTTTCTATTTTTTTTTTTAATTTTTCTCATGTTTCTTACAAGGAACTAAAGGTATATTGAGCTGCTGGCAGAGCCATCTTTCAGATGGAGGGTAAAACATGGGCAGACAGGGTATTCAAAGACATGTCACTTTTTACAAGAGGAAAGTTAACCTGAGTTCTGGTTAGGACAGGTTTGGGATGGTTTTATGTTGACTAAGGGGGAGAAGAAAGACAGTTTTTATTGTCATGGTGGGGGGTAGCAAAGATAACAAATAGAAAACAAGCTTTTGTGGGTTTTTTACCCAACTTTCAACAAGACTTCAAAGTGCAGTAACTGAAAATGACTTTTGGAGGTAGGTAACACCTTCAATCTGTTACGCTCATTCAGTGGCCAGTTTCCTGTGTGGGAAGGCAGGTGGGCAGGAGGATATCTTTTGCATAATAATTGAAGGGAAAATATGCATTAAAACTCCACATACTAGTACACTCCAAAGCACCTGCAGCACCTGAGCTACTTCCCGCACAACAGAACATTTTTGTAAGTGACTCTAGTTCAAACAGACACCAGCCTTTTAAACAGGTTATCTTCTATACAGCAACAGATGGACTGTGTTTCAGTGCGAGTAGGGAAGAGGTCATGGTCCTACCGCTCATCTCACAAATTCAAGGTCCCATATAATCACTAGGCTTCAGCCAGGAGTAATGTCATGCGTTGCAAAGGGCTCTAGCACAATAAATATACATCTGTTTTACTCAGACCTGTAGAAAGGGCAGGAGGAAAGTGATGTTCATGATAGGCAGTCTCTGTAGGGACTACCAAAGGGCATAGCCATAGCTCAGCTGCCCCATGCAGGAGAGAAAGGTCTGAGGTGGCATAGAGAGCAAGAGGAAGCAGTGACTGGCAGGATTCTGGGAAATACCAGAAGCTGGCAGCCTGTGTAGCTGGCAGAAAGATTTCCCCTTCTCCACCTGCCAATTTTTTTGTTCTTGCCTTCCTGCTCACTAAAGAAATGCATAGATGTTTTTCAGCATATAAACTTAAGCCGAATCACTTTCAATTACTATTTAAGTCCCCCAAATGACACGATATAATCCAAATGAAATAACATCAAGCAAATTTCTAAACTTGTACTACAAAACATTAAAATAGCTGAGTCTGCGCTAGTGAATGAGTGAAGTCGCCTGTCTAGTGTAAACTAGCAGGTGTGTATATGACAGGGGACCTCTGTCAAGGGCACTAGAAAAGGAAGTGGCTGTACAGCTTATGCTGTCCAGAAGTCCCATCTGCCATGATGTCCTACAACACATCCTGCCACCTCCAAGAACTGAAAACTTCAGAAACTTGTCAGCAAAACCATGGTTCTATGACACCACTTGCAAAACCACTGATGCTTTAACTTCCACATCAGAGGATTGTCATTTCTAGAGTCACAGATGACCTCTCTAATCCCAAAGTGACAGATATCCACCAAAGAAGGAACAAATTAAAAGGTTAAAAATGAAATGTGTTGAAATCTTTGACAAAATGACTGAGCCTCCTTTTCCCTTTCTTCTGACATTACAAATTAGGGTGTGGGTACAGTTTGAATGCTGGGCTTCTATAATGTCTTTTGCTTATCCCCCCAAGAAATATAAATAATAATGTGGAGAAATGATGCAAAATTGCAGGTGTCCTCCAAGCATGACGCATATCAACTGTATCAGGAAAGGACCATTTATGGGCATCCTAGGGGAGTAATTAGAGTCTTCAGGGTCATTTAACGCTTGCTCCATTGCAGAGACTGCCCCCAAAAGTGATGTAGACATATCTTCTTGTACTCATTTCACACATGGTACTGAAGCATGGACTATTTTCATAGCAGTCTACATTTGGCAATACCATAATAAAGTGGAAAAAGCAGTTATTTGAACAATAAAACTACTGGCTGGAGCACAACCGGCACAATACTGGTTTTACATATAACCAGTATTCTCCTGCAAAAATACCTGCTTTAAGCTAAACATCTCTTGCTTTTTACAAAGGTATGCAAAAAATGTCAGGAAGCAAAAAGGCAAAAAGCAAGGAAGAGGTAAGACTAAATCCCTGGAGTGTTGGCACCCAGCACCGAGAGACCAAGATCAGCAAGATATCCTAAGACTGCTCTTGGTGGATATTAGGTTCTATTTACTGTGCTCAAACCACTGTGGTTGAATTGGGATGGTTTCAAGCATCTTGGCAGTAACACCTAGCAATTGAGCTTGAAAAGCAACATGGCAAGAAAGCTAGGAAGACATCTGCCTGGGAAGAAAACAAAAGCTGACATCAAAAAATTATCAATTCACATCCCAGCTAGCATGGCTGAACCCCCTGGCTGTGAATTTGCATCCCTGTACTTGCAATTCTAATGCCTGGTGATGTGCTCTGATCTTTGTTCATTTACTTGTCCTGCCTGACTGGAAATGATGTTTTGGCAACAACCTGCTATTTACTGTAGCACCACAGCCCTAAACATCCTTTAGGACATGCTGAGGCTTAGCTGGCCAAATCCTTATGCTGGCCTTTCAACTCTCAATGAGAGCTGAGTGCCCAGCTTGCTTACATTCTTTTAAAAAATCCCAGGTTCTGTTTTTCAATAACATTTTTTTTTTAAATACCTATTTTTAAAAAACTCCCTGCTATCTACCACTTGAACAGTCAGTGCTATACAGCTTCCTGATGCTATTGGGAAAAGCTCTTAGGTTCACTAAACTCTAGTCAGTGAAATAATAAGCTACAAATCAAATAATGAAGTATTGCTATTGCTGTTCCCCCATATTCGAATACTATGCATTTGCTTAAGAACAAAAATGATACACCAACAGATTGCTCTTTGGATTACTAGTTTCCATGTGTGATGCTTCCACCTGCAATTCCTCAGTTAAATAACAGGCTGTTCCAAACAGTACTTCGGCTCCCCGAGAAAACAAGGGTCCAAAAGGCAAGGCAGCCACACCAACAACTAACAATAAACCCTATGGGAGGTACAGATCCTTCTAAAAACTGATGGATTAGATTTAACCCACTTCAACAGGTACTCACCAGCAATAGTCCAAGTTAATTTTACAGCCGACAGCTTGAAAACATTGGGCGAATAATCTGTTCTTTTAAAATTGAAAACTTCCATTTTCCTAAAGATCCTGAACTTCCCAAAGTGCATCTACACAGATATATGCTGTTTCAGCAGCTTTACAGGATATGAAAACAAGCAATCAATTGTTTTCTAAACTTGTTCTCCCTGCTAATTGCTGCAGAGCAGGGTTAACTCCAAAGCAAGCTAGTAGAGAAGGGCAATGGCTCTACAGACTATATTCTCTGCCAGAGGTGATGTGGGTTTGTCTGTCTTTTAGCCCCCATGAGTGACTGGCTAAGGAGCTGTACCTGTCACCTCTGTTGCTAGTTCAGATTAAGGATGTAACTCCTTTCAGGTATTTACTATATATGGTTCTACAGCAGTACAGTTACTCAAATTAACTGTGTCACTGTAAAAACACTCCTTTTTGGCAAGAAATAACATAAGAGTAGCCAGGGAGAGAGGAAACAGGAAAAGAATAGGGTGAGGGGGAAACATATCAAGGGCATGGCAGAAAATTACTGCCTTATTTCTCCACAAACTCATACCTCCAGGTGATACCAAAGCAAGGAAATAAAGAAAGATTTGAAGCAGCTGATAAGGAACAAATCAAACTGTCCAGAACCTCAGCATGAAAGCAGCAAGTCAAAGGCAGGGAAACACTGAAACTAGTTTTATTTCTTGTTGAAGGAGCATTGCTGCTGCTGCACCATCAGCCGAAGTAGAGGTAGGACTCAACCTGTGGCTGCAAGTACTGCAGAAGTGGCCATAAACACATTGCATGGGTTTTCTGTCAGACTATGCTGTCATCTTCCACAAACCAGACAGCGCTGAGGCTTTCTGCTAGGACTAAGCTCTTTGCTCTCAGTCACTGGCTTCTTTGATCTAATATACTCTTAAGACAGACACTTAACAACTGATAACAGGGGGAAAAGATGCTTATCTACCATAACGATTTGAGCAGCCTTGCCTGGGTCCCAGGCAGGTAGATGTCTTGTAGTTTCAAGGTGGTATGTCCTTTTGAGAGATTTCTAATCCCTGCAGCTCAGGAAAGCAGGAGATAATGAAAGACGTGCTTGTGCTTCTTAGCGGTTATCAGAGGGAATCATAATGGAGCATTTGCACAATTAATTCATTTCCTATAGCCAGCATACTTAATTAATCTAGGGAATAAAACTGATTATGTTTCTCTTCTAGAAAGCATATTCCTTCTGCACCAGAACTCAATCTTGCCTTTACTGTTAATATATGGTTTCATGAGATAAATACGATCCAATTTTTTTTTTTAAATATTTGTCCCAGCATCAATTTTACCTAGTCTATTAGCCAGTTCTGATTCTACAGGAAGTACGTATCTCCAGGATGCAGCAATTTTTTGTCTAAAGGTAGAAGATTCAAAATTAAAGTTAAACCCATAAATATGTTGATCTCAGTAACCAAGAGATTCGGATTAACTATCAAAACTTGTGTTTGCTGCTGTCCTTCTGAAGAGGTTCTCAGGCTTTGGCTTGTCCAGGTCTTGAGAGACATGAAGATTAATCTTGATTGCTGTCTACATGCTCATTAAAAGTTTTCATTTCCTAAACAAGCCTTACTGTTAAGAGAGATAATTTAGATTTTTCTTTACAGGATTTAAGATAGGAAGGTAAATAATCTACTTAGTTTGGTGCAGTATTTCCTCCCTTTCTTGTAGGAACTGACCTTTCTGGTGTGTCTTACTGGAGTTTGGGACACTGTATACAAGCATGGCTGAGGTAGATGTTAAGGCATGCATAGGCAAAAGAAAAACAATAGCTATAGGAGAAAAACAGAAGAAGTGGAAAATTTATTTTAGCAGTCAGTGGTGGTGCTATTCCTTTCTAGAGGGTAGTTACCAAGTAGATTCCCCAATTTCTCCCCTTGTTCCTCAGCCCTCCTTTTCTGGACACAGAAGACTGCTGTACATGGCCTATTACTTCCATAACTCATTTATCCACAAATGTGGGCCATATTCCTTTCTGGTATCCCACTGACTACAGAACATGCTTTAGCCATGCAAGCTTTACTGACTCATCTAGGCTCTGGCAGAATAAGCTGGAAGACAGCTGTTTGCCAACAGAAAATCTCTCAAGGTACCCTGCCAGTCCCTGTTCCATCCCCAGACAGTATCAGGTAGACACAGTGTATTTTCTAAGAGGCACCTATTGACTAGTAAAGCTAGTAAGGAAGTAGAAGCTGCCTAAATGCAGTGCAAAGTCTGATCTTCCATGCAACTATAAATAATTGCAGTAATGTCAATTTCTCTGATTTAATTTCATTTTAACTACAGCACCACCACCTTTAACAGTTTGACTACCAACTTCATGACAGTGGGTTTTTTCCTTGCAGAAGGACCTGCATTTGCATCACAAGCAGGAAAGACTCCCAGCTTTTCTTTAAAATCAAGTATGATTGGATCCCTACTGATTGCAGGTGTAAGCCCAGAAACGTGATCCAAGAGCTCCCTAAAGGATCATAACCCAGAAGGCAGTGTTTGGGGGTGGGGGAAGAACACATGATTAAGTTCATCTCATGATCTCTGAACATCCGGCAGAGCCAGAATGAAAGTCTGGCTTTTGAGGAGCTTTTGATACTTTACAGGTCAGACTTTCATTCAGTCCTTTGTCATCTTTACCTTGGATTGCAAATGGACATTCAAGGTGCATAAAGTAAAGAAGGAGCACCCTGAATTCCTGTGTTCCTGCCACTGCTAAAGCTATTCAGTATCTGAATCTCTGTCCCTAAAGGCCTGGCTAGGGAGTAGTTTGGACAAGGAAAGTCTGCCCAGGTGTTTTTAATTATTAGGAAAGTAGTTTTCCAGAAATAGCTTGCTGGCTGTTTGCCAGATCTATTTCTTCCGACAGGAAAAGCAAAATGTAAACGTCCAGCACTTCAAAACAGACCACAGAAGTCTGCCTCCAACTGGAGAGCAGGACTCTGGAAAGACTGCTGTCCTCTCATCTCTTTTACAAAACCCTGGCCTAGCTCAATAAGCAGAATTATCCCACATACTTTAGCAGATTGCTATAGGGAGATTCTGAGAACTACTTCACACTGCAGGAGATATTGCAGTGCTGAAGAATCTCCCAAGTCTTGATACAGAAATGTTCCTTGTAGGCTTGTGAGAGTAGAGCAAACAGGGAGACACTGCCATGCAAACATTTATAAAGCCCTTGGGTACTACCAAAAGAGACCAGTCCCACACAGTTGCCTCCGAGTGGCAAAATTGAGCCCACCTGAAACTGATTGAGAAGGAAGGTTGGTGGATGTATATGTCTGCTCTCTTTTATTCCCTTCTTCAGCACTTATTTCTTCTATAAGTCTACTAATATGATTACTGTCAGATTTGCTTGAACTTCAATACTACTTTTTAGTTACATGGCATATGCTTACTGATGACACAGGTCTAGAGGTATATCATGTGTTGCAACCTCTCCCAGGCTCCAAAGATGGTTCTTTAGGGAGCATTTCACCTTCCCCTTCCTTGATCTGTATCTGGGGATGTCTTACAGGAGGCAGAACCTCAGGTGCAAATCCAGTAGGAAAAAAAGCATCCCCTAATAACTCTAAGCATGACGCACATGGGGAGGCAGGAAAGCGTGTTTTCTGGGTTCTGCCACCTATGCACAATACTCTGGCAGGAAGAAAATGAGACAGAGAATGTTACAGTGAATAAATAGAATTTCCCTCTTTGCAGTAACTGCCAAGCAGCTCATGGCTCCAATTCTCCCTTTGCAGCCTTGTTCCCCACTGGCATGGCATCTGTGCTCAGTCCTTCAGCATTGTAAATTCCCTATTTCTGGAACCTGTAGCTGAACTACATGACAGGAGATACATTCTTATTAGTCCTTTAGTTTCTAGTTTGGCAATTTTTGGAAGACATCCAGAGGACAGGTTAAAGGACTGTAGGTTGAAATAAGGAAATGGCATGGTTTGATTGCTCAGATATTACTACTTTACTCTTAATTCCAGTGATGCCTAGGGATTACCAGGAGCAAAGTTCCTTTGCTGGTAAGTGCTATACAAATAAATAGGATTACATTTGCAATAAAGAGGTGATGGATAAAACAGGACACACAGAGAAGGGAAGTTTTTTACAGATGGCACAGAAAGCGATTAAGTAGCTTGCCCAAGGTTGCAGAAAGAGATTGTGTGAGAGCCAGAAACTGAGACTATGTCTGCTGAGTCATAAAACATGAGTTTACTCATCTGAATTTTCTCCCATTGCATAAATGCCAAGGAGCTCGGCTATGATACAATACACATAAGTTGCTTTAATGTAACTGAAGGCAGTAAACAGAGAGTGTTTTCATCAGCTTAGAAAAAAGAAGAAAGACCTTTGTCTTACAGAGGGTGGAAAATAAACTACTTATCTGCAAGAAAGGCAGTGGCCTAGTCTTCTGGGTCACTTCTGGGCAGTGTCACCATTGTGCTTAATTCCAACAGGGACATGACTCACTAGTGTTGACACTGTAGCACTGCTGTTGGTCTCTCTTGCACATCTGCCTTCCTTGCTTTGGGCAATTTTTACAACTGTACCCATCCTCCACAGTTCTTCAGCTCATTCAAAGTTTCCATAGCCAAGCTCATAGGTCTGGAGGGAGCTATGTGAAAATAATGCCTATCTGCTACAGGTACAGGCAGATGCCAAGGGAGGCTTGCAGCTAAGTGGTGAAGTCCTTGCAATTTACAGCAAAGAGAGGAGGGAAGAGAGCAGCAGGAGGGAATTGCATTGCAGTGCACTGCAGATTGAATGGGGAATTCCTCCTCTGGAGACCGGTTGTGAAAAAATAAAGGATCATCTTGCTTCCTCTTCACAGGAGGTCAGGCAAGGCAGAGAGCTGGCATCAGCCCCAGCCAGCTGAAATTAGCAAGAATTAGCAAGAAACCCAGTGTCCAAAAGCAACCTTTATAAAAACTAAGACCCTTATATGGCACCAAAATAATGCAAAGGAGAGCTTCCCAGGAGGACTGTGGAAACATCAGCACTGTCCCATTACACAGTCCTTCACGTCTGCCTACAAGGCAAACAAATAGCTAATTCAGTCACTAAAGAGATTTGATGCTTTTCGTGGGGGCTCTGGGAATTGAAGAGGTGGTATGACACAGGATGGTAAAGAAACAAAGCTGGGGCAGAGGGTCCCACTGTGTAGGAAAAAGCCTCCAGTTGGCAGGTGTTTGACTGTTTGCACAGACTGTCAGCCTTTGATCTGGTGGAGTACTCACAGCTATTTAAGTTGCAGCATTTAAGCAGTTCATCGAAGGCAATGTGGCTGCATCTGGGCTTGGAGTGTAACACACCTACTAAATGCTCTACTGCACTGCCGTCTTGAAGTACTTCCCAAGAATGCAAGAATGAGCCTCTCTGGCATTGCCTAGGCTAGATTTTTGCTAAACATTTCCCACCAGTCCACATCAGCTCTGATGGGGAGATAGCAGCAGTGTGGACTCTTGAGCGAAACAGAATTTAAACTTGAATGTTAAAGGTCTGAGTCCATGAAGAAGGACTTTTAGAAGGCCTAAATACATTAGGAGCTCAGATAGCATTGATTTTGCACGTTCTAGGAAGAAAATCTGTACCTCAGAATCCATATATGTTTCTAGAAAAATAATTTGACTTTCAAGTTAGCACCTGTTCTCATCTCCAGTGGAATTTTACGAAAAAGCAATATATTCCTCTGTAGGAGGCTAAACCTAAACATTTATTAACATAACTTTAGACACTCACATTTGTCAAATGTTGACCTTCCTCTAAAATATTGTTTTACTAACTGTTTTTTCTCATTATCTAAAAGTTGTACATGTAGTGCTTTCTAACTAAACTAATAGGTTGGGTGTGAAAATGAAGACTATGTTAAAACAAACCTAGGAAAGAATTCTTGAAAATTTGGGTCTGTTTGGGTGGCTCCTGCAATTTGTCTTTTTATAAAATGGCCTCTTTTGCCTGGGGAAAAATTTAAATGCTCTTAGTTTTTGAATGTTGTCCAATGAAAATTTCTGAAGGTTATTTTTTTCCATTTGAGAACAGAAACATGTCCGCTCCATGCTCCCCTGCCCACAGCTGTTAAAAGATATGTAAAAGCACAGAAAAAAGCCCAACCCAAAACATTAGTTATTAAACTTCCCCCTTCCTCTTATTTTGCAATAACAGTTCAGAAGCATGCACAGTCAACTTTTCATCATGAAAACTATTCTCATCTAAGTTACTAATACACCCATAGAACTGATAAGCTAAGAATACTTCCTGAATATTTTTTTTTTTAATTTTCACTTAGTATGTATTTCCATGCCAAGCAGAAGTGTGTTCTCTACCCACTCTGAAATTCATACCCAAAGACACATTGCCTGCAGAAAGGCAGACTTAAGGAGGCTTTTTTTCTTGTCTATTTTTTCCTATCTAATGCTTTTGCTCGTTATGGAAAGTTGTTCAAGACTGATTGCTCAGAGTGCTCTGAAAGAACTTTTATTAGTAACAACCAAGGCTAATAGGCCAAGGCAGCATATAAATAGGTTTCTTCCTTTAACATCAGGATCCCTAAACAAAGAGATCTATTGATCTTCTAAACTATAATGCAGAGCACTCAGTTTTCTATATTTTGCCTACAAAAGCTGCTCTTAACTTCCCACCAGGAAAATGATGCCAGGCTGACTTCATAAAGCACCCTGAAAAAGGTTTGAGCTCTTACGAAAACTGGAAATTCCATGGCTATTCTTAATACTCTTATAAATATTATTAATATTCTCTGATTAATATTCTGTTAAGAATATCCTGTATTATCTTCCTCTATGAGTTTTTACTGAAGTAGCATTATACAAATCCTTACTACATAAGCACACTTCGGTAGCAGCAGGAAGATAATTTTGAGCACCTGAGAACAGACACCCACACCACTTGCCACAGGACCCTGAGAGAACCTCAGTGGGTGGGAGCTCTGTCTCTGCCCAAGGGGCATCTCTGCTGCTCTTCAGTCTCATGAACGTTGCTAGTGTTGGGTTGGCCTTGCTTGAGTAAACTGTCCACCAGCTGACTCCCTGAATTTGAGCATCGAGCTGCTTGCCTTGCTAGTCCAGGCACCATGTTGTGCCACCCCGGTGCTGTGTCGCTTGGGATTTGAGAAGTTTGGTAGAACTGGCCTCACTGGAACTCAACCAGGCAAACAGTGACAGCTCTGCCACCATGGCAGGTGCTTGTGTTATGCAGGAAGTGAGACCTGACAGATGATACCAAATCTCATGTTAGCCCACTATCTTGTAAATGACAGTGGCCAATAGCAGAAGCCTAGGGAATAAAAGAAGAGAATAACAGTGTGCTAAGCATGTAGTAATGCTTTCCCAGGGTCTCTCCTGCAGGTTTTCTCCAGCATCCAACAATCTGCAGCTCAGGGCTCTAGGATGTAAAGATATAGGAATCTGTAGCACATCTACATGGTTAGACCCTGACATTGATGGTTCTTGTAGGAAAGAACACAATTCATCAAGAATCAAAACACAGATGCTTCTTTCTTCAAAAGTTAATTCAGACTTATAAATACTAGAATCATTTCATGAAAGCTGGAGAATTTTATGGAAAAATAAATTAAAAAGAAAGAGGGAACTTCCCAGCCTGCCCTGGTCTCATACTCTCTTGTCTGCACCCCACCCATTTGACCCTGTTGAGCTAAATTGGTATCAGTGATATGCTTAACTGCAAACTACGTAAGGTTAGGCCAGTGGTACAGTCAGTCATCTTGTCTTAGCTAAACCATTTTCAGAGAAGCAAGGGGAAGGACTAGGAAGACCTTTGTAATGCACACAAGTATATCAGTGCTTTTATGGCCTGGTAACTGGAAGCTCTACACATGTTTCAGTTGATAAGGCAATCACAAAGCTTTCATTCTCATCTGAATAAGAACATTTAATCTTTGCAGCATTAAGTCCCATGTGCTAAATTAAATTTCCTGCCAGCTCAGCAAACAGTTTTGATACTTTGAACTGCATTGTACATGCTTTCCTTTCATCACAGGATGCATTCTTTCTCAGCACCAACAGCCAAGATGAGAAACACCACTTAGGCCTGGGAGCTACGTCTGCTTCAGCACAAGTATCAATATACTGCGGTCAGTGAGCTGTGGTATTCAGAACAGCCATCAAACAGCAGGCAGCTGGGGTGCTATTCAGATGACCAAGCAGAGGTACCTGCAGTAGGGGCAACTATGTCTGAACTAGTCACTGCAGGGTCCTTCAACTGTCCACGGAGGTAAAAGGCTACTTGGTTGGCACAGTGCAGCTCATCTGATGCAAGCAGCTGGGCAGACAGCATCCTAAAAGTGCCTCTTTCTCTGCGTTGATTTTTAAGGCTGTGCAGAGAATTAGCTTAGGTGTAGACAGCCACATTGCAAATCTCTGTGGTCAGGAAGGAAGAATCTGACTTTCAGTTCCCTCCCAGTTCTAGGCTAATAAAAGTCTTTGCCACAGTAGGTTTGGGGAGGCTTCTCTATTCCCCCTGCTGCAACTCACTCATCTATGAGTGTGTTTCAAAATGCTTCATACTTATAGGTGAAATTTTGCATCTTCATTCAAGACTTGCCTAAAAACCTAAAGCAGAGAAAGCTGGTCATATTTTTCTTTCAAGGGATGAGAAGGAAGAGGGGGAGCAACTGATGGCATCATTGACAAAGCAGAGGGTTTTTTTGCATCATAAATTGTCAACAAGTTTAAAACATTGCATGTTGGTAAAGTTTGCCAAATACTTGTGCTGATTTTGTAAACAAAGTTTTAACGGTTTTAAATCTTTGTTAAACTTTCCTTATTTACATTTTATTAAATAAGAGTGAGTGACAGTTGTGATTAAGAAGATTTTAAAGAAACAAAAGTTCTATGGATGCTGCAGTACAAAGCAAAAGGTAGATTGGGGGAACAATACACAGTGAAATAAAATTGTCAGGGGACAGAAATTCAGTTGTCTTTTGGTCAGCTCTATTCACAGCTCAGTCCCTTCCCAGCTTTTCTTGCATCATCTGGAGTTCATAGCATTTTAGAGATTTGCTGGCACAGGTTCAGAAGTATAGGGGGTTTAGCTATTAAAATCTACTCAAAAATACACTTTTCTTTGTTATACCAGTGAAACATCACAGGAAGATGAGTTTGACCTACAAACCTCAATTTTGCAGCATCCCAAACTCCAGCCTTACTTGATCAGAGTAACTGAACATGCCTCTAAAATAAAAGCTTAATTTGCTATAAGATGGAATTAAATGTGTATAAACAGAAACTAGGTTTTGGCAGGCTATCCTCTTCCTAATCCCTCAGTATTTCCCCAATTACTACACAGCCCGATCATTCTACATAAGTTGTTTTTATTAACACTACAAGAGGCCATCTGTCTACAAATACCTAGTCAAATAATAGAAACCAACACAAGAATAATCAAATTCAGCTACTGACAGATCTAAAAGATTTGTGTGCAAAATAAATATTTACTTTTTAGGCACTTCAATAACATTCTGGGCGTTTTCCAAGCATTTATCATTTCAGGGTGGCAGGGAACTGTAACAATTCTTTCTCCACCCATTTCAAGAATTTTTACTTTCAATCACCAAAGATGATGTAACATGAGGCCTTTCCAATCTGCATCACCCTGTTATCACACCCCCAAAAAATAACAGCACATTCTGATTGCAAAAATTCTGCCTCTTTTAGAGGTATCTCATCTGAAAGATCAGAGTTTCTATACACAACTATGGCTGTAGCGATGAGCAGGTCCTCTGGATGGGTCCCCTGTATCAGTTTAGATGGATTTGGTTTAGTAACCTAAACTAAAATACTTGGATTAGTTGAACAGTTTCTGTTAAGAACTATTTCAGATTTGTTTTTAAACACACCAATTTGCATAGAAGCTTCCTTTAAAAGCTTGAGTTTGAAATCAGCATTGTTTGTCTATTTCAATGTTCCCGTTGAAAAGGAGAGAGAAAAGGAAGAAAAATGGGGAGGCTGCATAGAAGAAACCCACTGCCCAGTGCTGGGAAATACAGCAACTTGTATTGTATTGTGCCATTATTTTCTGCTATCCAAAGTTTCTGTGGGGACAGAGGAGATGATTGAAAAGATTAACTATGAGTTGCAATACATCTCTGAGCAAAGAACATAAAAAAATGCGTGAAAGCATGGAAGAGGGTGGTTTCCCTTCCTGTTCAACAGTCTAAGGAATGATAGTGATCTGGTAGCATGTAGCTATTTTTCAGCTACTCCTCAGCTTCCATGTTTCACCACTGCTCATCCAGATGCCTGAGAGGAATACCCACTTACCCTATGAAAGAAATACCCTGGTAGTCATAGTGCCTGCCAGGGGAGGCAGTTGCTGCACTGTACACAGACAGCTGTACAGCTGTGCACTTCCTGCTTTGCCACATGTAGGCTAGAGCCCCCAGCCTGTTAGCAGAGCAGTTACTTTTGTCTAGCCCTGATGCTGGGAGGTAAAAATTCAGAAATGTTGCAGGCACGTTTGATCGCTCTGTTACACTCATTTTCACTGACTTGCCTCAGAGCTGAATTTGCCTCAGTGGCCATGATGATTCTAACCTGTAATTGTAGGTTTTAAATTAAGTGTCAAAATATATTAAAAGCAGCTGATCACAATGAAAACAAATTTAAATATGACAAAGAAAGATCAAAAGATTTTATGGAAATGGACTAGATGATTGCTTCTTGAATGGTTATCTCTGCTTTAATACACAGATACTTTAAATAAAAACCTGTCTGTCTTAGAAAATCTTGCCTTCAAAATATATCCTGGGATTTCTGGTTCTTAAGAGAATGAAATATACAGGAGGGATATCTTTTCATAACTACCGTATGTTGTAGAGTTATGATATACTGAGAACAATGACCATAGTAACTAAAAAGGTACACATACAGCAGGTTTGTATAAAAAAAATTACATAAATGTTTGCAATATGGTCTGAAGTAGTATCATTACTGCTTAGGGAACTAAAACATTTCACCAGGGATAACTACACCAGCCAAAAATCAACTATTATGTAATAGCTGAAAAAAAAAAAGAGGGAAAAAGGGAGAGGAAAAAAAAAACCACTCTGCATCTTCTCATGGTCCCTGGGGTATCTATCCAGACCAGATGTTAGGAGGGAAGGATGTGCTTGTACAGCCTGCTGCACAACAAATGACACAAGGACTATGCTTCTTGCAATAGGATAAGTAAAGAGGTGTCAGAAATGCTGAGGAACTCATGCTCGTGGAAGGCAATGGGGAGGAGAAACTCTTGTGCTCAGTTGTAGGTCTCACCTTCAGAAGATGAGGGGGCAGTTCCTGGCTGTGATGTTTGGTAAATCAACTCATCTCTTTGTGCCTCGGCCACCTGTATGATGGCTTAAGCCAAATAGCAATTTTGTATCATTCAGAGCCATATTAAAAAAATGAATCATTAATTTTAAAATCAAATAGTCATACTAATAGATATTAGTTATTATATGTTGCTATACAATAATATAGTTGTTATAAACTATATTTTTATCTGCTTTGCAGATAAAACAGTGCACTTGGAAAACAGTTCTTCAACTATGAAAACTACACTAATAAAATGTATTCCCCTTCCTGCATAAGATATACTGTTATAAGGCACTTACCACCCACATAACTGTGGCCACATTCAGTAGGAGTTGTTTCTTTTTTTACTAGCTCAGTAGAGTGAACGCAGTATGACTTCAGAGCGCAGAGAGGGACCAGCAATAAAAAATGCTCTTCGTCTGTTAAACCCACACACCATTTTGCTGGGCCTGAGAAAAGGATGGACAAGTAGCAGGAGAGTTAATGTCAGGAAATAATAATAACACTAATACTTCACTAATTACTCTTTTCCTCTGCACTTGATCAAAAGTGAGATTAGGACGGCAGCTAACCAAAAAATAAACCCCCCAAATTTATGTTAAGAATAAGAGGATACATCTGTTTCCTGCCTTAGCCAGATCTGCTCACCCTTGTCATTAGAATAGCTGCACTGAGACATGAAGTTCTGAAGATTAAAGCTGAGGGTCACTATTTTTACCCAGAAGAGCTCAAGAATATGCGTAAGAGTAGTTCATTATGTCATCTCTGCCTGTGACAATGCAGAAGTATTGCCAAACGGGGAAACTCCTAATTGTAAAAAGCTCATCTGAGTGAAAGCAAGTGAGAGATTAAGAAAATATCTGGCCCAAAGAGTCCTTTACTCCATTTCTGGAAGTCAAAAAGACAAGCTTACCATGGATTTAACTAAGCACAGCGCTGACACTTGGCTATAGCAGGACTTCGCCAGTATGTCCAATGTGTCTCCATTCCTACAGTGGAAAGTCCTTTCTGTATTTTACAGCTGGGAAAGAGATATTTTGAAAATGGACTCCTTAATTTAATATTTCTTTTACATATCTCAGTTTTGGGCTTTTGGCAGGATTTTTCAAAGATGAAATTTGCTACAAAAACTATCAGAGTGGGAATACCTAGTCACACTGACAACTTACTACCATCTGTTCACTGGTTACTCATGAGTGGTTGGAGTCCCCTTTGTGCTAAGCACCACATGTATGCATAGCAAATGAGAAAGTGCCTGCCCCAAATAGCTCAGAATAGACAGAGCTAAGATTTGCCCAAGACTGCAAGATGTACGTGGCAGAGCTGGGAAATGAGCTCAGGTTCTCTCATTTCAAATCCAATTCCAATTCATCTTTCTTTCTGAAATGGATTGGAAACTGTCCTATGTCTGTAGGGAAAAAAGGTCCATATCACTGACTAATATGCATAGGGTTTTAGTAGTCTGTGGCTAAACACAGGAGGATGTACAGATGCTGTAAATGGAAAGGCTAAATTATTATTTAAGCTGAATGATGGTGGAAGCTCTGTTACAGCCTGCACTGCTCAGAGCGATAGCAGCAGAAATAATCACTTTGTTTCACACAGACTTCTTTCCCTGTGAGGCCTCCTGTCCTAGAATAAATAACGGTTTGGTTTTTGCTATCCTTTTTCTCCTTTCCCTAATATAAACCCCAACTTATTGTCATTCTAGCAACCTTCTATCTTCAAAATGCCTGAACCAGGTTTCTACAAATCTGAGATTTACAAAAGAAAAATACCTTTGGAACCCTTTTTAGTTGTCTTTTTTTGTCTAATATCTCAGGACCTGCTTGGGCAGTGGGGAGATCTGAGCAGGGAGGGAGAAAGGGAGAAAAGATCCCTGCTAAAATAAACAGCCTGTTCCTGCTCCTAGCTCCTCCCTTGCCCAAAAGATCTGCTAATATCACAGAATCTATGGTGTAGAAGATTTTCATGGCATCCTGAACCATTAACCTACGGATCCTGGTGTTACTGCACTCCTAACCCAGGCATTCAGTTAGATGGAACAAATCCCAGTCCAAGTATATGCCTGGATTACTGGCATATTGGAGCCTCAGAGCCAGGGAGGTGCAGAAGGTCCAGAGAAGCAATGTGCAGGAATTGCATGTATTGGTGCAGTGATTTCTTTCTGTAGCAGGCAAACAGCCAAGAGCTGTTGTGTGCCCAGGGAGACAGGTCTGTGTTTGTCCTACTGATCTGCAATCAGGTCTGTTTCTCAAAGTCCCTCCATACATGCACATAGAGGAGGTCAAAGCTACTACTGCAGGTCAGGAGCTGTGGTGATGACCATGCAGCTGCTCTGTGCTATGTCTGCAATAACATTGTATTGCCACCAATTCCTGAACCCAGGAGGTCCTCAAACAGAGCTCTTTTACCCTAGCTTTGCAACGAATTAGTTTTTGGACCAAAGGGCACTGAATTATAATGTAAATGAAGAAATATGGAAGGTGGTGCCTAGGTTTTTGACAGCATAATTCACAGTGGTTACTTTTCTCCTTTCAATGAAAGCAATGTAATTAAGGAAAGCACAGTCAGGTCAAGTTTGCCTTGCAGAAGGAGACAGAACTACAGTGACTGACGCACATAACAGAGTGATGGAAAATCAGCACTCCTCCACAGTTCATGCAATGAAGCACTCACAGTTCAGCTTTGAACTATTCTGCAGTGTATTATTTTGAATAACACATTACTTATATGCCTGGAATAAAGCATAGGAATCTTAACACTACATTGATTTGACTCTGTAAGTGGGTAACTCAAATCTTCTTAATCAAACAAATGCATCCAGGCTGAAGATTAAGGTTGTTTTTAGGATTTTTTTTTTAAAGTCACCACTGCCAAATTTCAACTGTAAGGGAAGGTGTTATATGTGCAGTTTCTAATGTTACTGCTCAGCCAGCAATGAGATTATGGTATTGTTAAATTGAAGGAATTCCTGTTCCGTGGTGTTGGTTTTGGCTGATCCACTATTGTGGGTTAACTTCATGTGATGTATTTTCTTTAGAACAAATTTCCTTCAATTCATCAGCAGAGGTTCAAGCTGCTCTGCTAAGAGTTTGTGACATTTTTTTGGAAGTGGTTATGAACACACCAATGAAAAGTTAACAGATTGTCAGGAACACTCCCTTGGGAATGACGTTTCTAATTTTTCTTTATTCTTTATCTTTTGTTTATCCTTTTTTCCTTTTCAAGACTATATCTTTCCAGCCTGACAAAACTGTTGTGTGGACCTGTCTACTTATGACACAATCCTAGAGAGCTGCAGAAGAACACAGACCTGGCAAGAACAATCTAATTATCCACTAGAATGGAGGCCTTGAGCAACAGAGATTCAAGAGCAAACCCACCGTTAGTGGTTACTTTAGACTCTGTTCCTGGCTCTTTCACAGACTCATTGGATAACCATTGCCAACTGATTACAATCAGGTATTTCAGACCCACCCATAAAGATAAACATCAACAAATTATCAGTGGTGCAATTGGTGCAGAACAACCAGCAGGTCACCTGTGGAATTGTCTCTAAACAAAAATAGGTGTGTTCCTATGCTTCACAAAGGACAGAAGCAGCCAACACACAGTAAAACTGCAATGAGATCTCTGACAGTCATCTCCATCAGGAGAAGAGTATGCCATTAAGTATTTAGTCAGTGGGAAGAGGCATGTGATTGTAGCTAACATAGCTAAGTCATCAGTCTTGGTGATTACAGATAAGAAAAAAAGTATACTCAGCCAAGCAGTGGAGAAAGATGGATTAAAATAATACGGTGTCAGTAAGAACAGGTAGGGGCAAATTCTTTTGCTTTCAAGCAAAAGAATGCTTGCTATTTATTTTCCTCTGAAGTGCTTTATATTTTATAGAAATGGACCATTTTGAAAAATTCTAATAGGCTCACTTAATACAAATGCCTGTCCAAGCCTCTTCAAATCCATTGAGAGAGGCAGAAAGGGCTATTAAGAAGAAAAAAACAATGGAAACAGTCAATGAATGACCCTTGTCATACAGCCCTGTTCAAACATACACTTTCCTTAACAAGTGCTGTAAACTGCAGCTTTGAATTGGATACAGAAAGAAATGTCCCCCCAGAAAAATTAGATTTAGCTTAGCGGTGAAAGCTGCTCTCTTTAATGTGGCAACAACAGGAATACAAGAGCTTCACATTCCCCTTTTATATGTTTAACCTTTGACAAAAAGGTTAAACACTTCCCTCAGAACTGACTCACATCAGGAAATGCAAGAACTATACTCTCCAGATGAAGCCTGGCTAGCTGCAAAATGCAATGTCAGCATCTGAAGTGTAGTAAAACAAGGATTCCTTGCGCAGTTCCTAGTACTGCTACAGGGGCAGGAAGTGGATCAGCAAGAGGGTCTCTTCCAGACAGGAGGGAGCTGAAATGGTGACAGGAACAATAAGGAAGTTCAGGGCAGGGGGAGACTTGGCTCCAGTTTCAAACATCTCACTGAGATCTATTTTAAATGCGTTGATGTATTAAAATTCCCCTAGCAACATAGCAGGAAAGTTTACAAAACATTAAATGGAATATCTATGAAAGCTTTCCATGTTTTCCATTCTTTGCCTTACAGATATTTTAGGGCCAGAGTCTCATCTGGTGTTAATACACCTAATTCCCTTCACTTGGCTGACGAATGTAAGCTCAGGTTCGGCTGGATGTGTTGGTTTATTCATCAGAGACTGGTGGCCAAACTCCTGAACCGCAGCAGCACCAAAGTCATTCAAATCTGCAAGTACTTGGTACCTCTGAAATTCAGGTCTGGGGACCAGACAGTGCCACTGATTCTTACTTCATGCCCTAACTGACTAGAGATGTACTCCAGGTTAAACACAGGCCCCGTGAGGTGTGATGGAGTTGCTTGACGAAGGCTGAGGAACGAAGGCTGAAGAAAGGAGGAAGTGCTGAGTGCTGACCTCTACCCAGGATGAAGCATAAGGAAATGATCAGAGGTGAGTCCAAGGGTGACTTCCCTCCTCAGCTTAATATTTGAAGGGGGCCACCTATGCAGGTGAGAGTGAGCCTGCAGGACCCAGCATGAGAAGACCAAGGAGAGCAGTTCTTCCACCTGGAGTATGCTGGGGAATAGGAGAAGAGAAATCACTATGACCATGGCAATCAGCGTCTGTTAAGTAAGGTCTGCCTGCATCTGTGGACAGACCATGGCTGGTATGACAGCCGGGCAACAGACATCCTCAAAAGGTCTTGGTGTGGGTAGATAGTGCTACTCCCCTTCCCCATGGCATACTCTGGGAGGGAAAGTGGAATGTAGGAAGTGAAGAACCAAGCGCTGTTTTCAGGAGCAGATCCTCTCTGATGTGACCCCTGAGCAATGAACTTGCCATCTGCCCCAACTTAATCCCCAGCCCCCACTTCTCTGATCAGCCTTCTTCCTTCTACATTTTGATTTGACTCATTCTTCTCTGGCAGGAGAAAGCCTGCTAGATAAAGTCATAGGGCTCTAGGACTTCTTGCTCTTCCAGGCTTCCTAGCTGCCCTACCTTTCCCTGCTGCTAGCAACCAACCCACCCCCTGCCCGGCTCATCCCTCTCGTGACATCATATGGCCTCACACTACCCATGTTTTTTGTGGTGGCAGCAGGAAGCAAGACACAGGGGAACACCCCTCTTGCCTGAAGCATGCATTTTAGGGTAGAAGGGTGAGCTGGCACCTCCACTTGGCCCAGGACACAAAAGCTCTTGAAAACCACAGCACAGTGTAAGAAGCTTAGGAAATGGTTGTGGCCAAGTTCCCGGTTCCCTTCTGCACAGTAAGGCAATTGTGAAACTCTCTGTAGCTCAGCACAGCATGGGATGGTGTCCGGGTGTTGTCCAAAAGTATTCCCTTCAAGACAATGTGCAGAGAGGATGTGAGGAAGAGGCCGTTCCAGGACACTCTTGACTCAGAGGGAACAGAGCTGCTTGTCACAGCAGCACAGACCCCTTCAGCCAAGCTGGTGTGGATGCAGGCTTCACAGCATATTAAGGCATGGAAATTGGAGTCTTCTCTGCACTGAGCCTACAAGGAGGTAATCCTAAACCATAAAATAAAATTATAGAATAAAATCAGATCTGTAGGTGTGATCTGTCTAGCATATCTAGAGAGTGACAACGCTCTACTACCTGCTGTCCTGAAGGTCTCTCTCCTGCTTCCTTCATTATATGTGCAGTATAGCAAAGGGTAGATTCTAGCTCTGGAACCTTGTGGGACTTCTCCCATGAACAAGAACAAATTCACTTTAAAGGAAGCAGAAACTGGCTCTTAATTAGTGATTCTATTTCCCTCCAACACCAAAGCAAAATAAACAAAAAGGAACTCTTCTGCATTTGAAGAGTACTCAAAAATCAGGAGTTTTCTTGGACACTAGGATGAAGAGGTACTGCCAATGCACTGATCTTCAGCACATGTTGTTCTGCACAGTGCTAACAGGGGATGCAGCCATGACCTCAGTGACCCCAGGAAATCCACCACTGCAGTAAACTACAGAGTTATACTGGATTTACAAATGGCAGAGAGGACTATGACAACCAGCACGTTCCAAGATTATCAGACACCTGGGCTCCAGCACTTTGGTATCAACTGTGCCCATCCTGCCCCTCTCACAAGAAATCTTTCAAGCCCAATATTTTACATCAAACCCACAGCATTTGCTACAGAAATTGTCATAGAAACTGCATTTTCTGCAGCTTGGTATATGATGCTAGCAGGCACCAGATGGCGATATAATTACAAGATTAGCAGTGATATCACAAAATCATGTTGTAGTAGAAGTGCTAAAATTATTATCTAGACACTTTCATATATCATTATTGATCCAAAATGAAAATTTTACCACTCTCTAGCAACTGCCTGATCTGACATGCACTGACTTTCTGATCCTCTGTAACAGGACAGATTTGACCTTTAAAAGACTAAAAGGAAGGTTACCTCAGTGTGGGATAATTGACAGCTTTCAGCAGGATTTTTTGAGACAGATTCTCAGATTCTAAGTGGGTTTGCTCATGTTTTTGTGTGTGCCTGTGCACGTGTGTTTCAAAGAGTAGGAATAACTTGTGAATGGGCAGAACGAACTCCTGCCCTGCTCATGGAAATGGCAGACACTGTGCATCACTGTACTTTGCAACAATTCTCCACTGGGGGAAGAAAAGAGTGGGTAGAACAGGCATGTAAGGGCTGACTCAGTGAACAAATGTGCACTTAATGGAACAAACAGAAGAAAGTAATAAGACAGTAACGAACATCCCAGCTTGCTGACTAGAATAGCTGGCACCAAGTGCTCAGACCTGTAGCAGTAATGGGCTCTCCAATTCAGGATTAGGAGCAAACAGACCTCAGGCCTGTTTCTCCTCTCATCAGGAGTAGCACATTAAAGTCAGCAGAGCTATTCTAACATACATTCCCATATCTGGATGCCAGATGGAAAATAAGTAACACATTTTTAAGAGTGAGAGTGACTAACCATTGGAACAGACTAGCAAGGGAAGCAGCAGATTCTCCGCTTTCTGAGCCCAAAGTGGATGCCTGCTTTGTGCAGGCTGTGTTTTAGCAAGACACACAAAGCTCACTGCAAGGACAGCAGTCTATGGTCTGTGATTAGAGAACATAATATTCAACCTGGCTCTTAATTTTACTAATCTGTAACAGTCAGACCAAATGAAGGGACAATTGGGCCCTGCATTATTCTTTCTCAAGTGGGTGCATGAACCAAGCCTCTGGTGTAAATACTTGCAATGCAGGATTCAAAGTTCATTTTTTTCATAACTCATCTGCTGATATAAACACATCATTTGAAATTCATATTAGCTCATCTAAACTGGTTGTAATACACGTGAATTGATTTCCGTTTTTGAAAGAGTACCTTCCTTTGCTCTGCATTGTGATTTTGGATAACCAAGATCAAGCCTAATTTACAGGCAAAATCTGTCACCCCAACACTTTGGCTTTACTATTGCATTTCTGCTGGTTAATCCCACTTAAGATTCCAGCCAACTTGCAAAAGATGGGAACAAATCATTCAGGTAGAATCTGCCTCTCTCCGCAATAATGTACAACCTTGGAAGTTCAAAATAAATAATAATTGTATCAAAGATTCATTTGAACATAATCTCTTCTAGATGACAAAGCCTGTGAGCTAGTTTAAAATTATTTCTCATCAAAAAATGTATATTTCTCTCCAAACAACTAATATAGTTTGTAAATGTCTGTCTATGTGTCCTCAGACACATACGTTTACCTCTAATGAACTGTAGTACAAGAGTATTCAGTGAAGATGGACCCATGCTACTGTAACTAGCAATTGGCAAAACTGATTTGGAAAACTTCATCAGCTGAGTTTTGTAACAAGTTCTAGATGAACCAGCTTTTGATAAATGGGCTAGATTGTGCCTACGCTTTCATTCCTTTTAAGCAACAATGAACATGCCACCAGCCATAAAGTTTTGTACTGGTTCAATTAATTCTGATAGTCTAGTACATGGAAGAGCTAAGATATAATATCTCTAAATGGTGACATTTTATTCTTGGTGTTTCATTAGTATTCATTCAGTATTCATTGCAATGCATCTCATCTTGATTAATGCAGTGGATATTCACGTGGATCTCCCTTCAATTAAAACTGTGTTATAATTCACGACCGGCATAACTAATTGAAATAATGCTTCCTTTTTCAATCACATAATCTACACATTACAAAAGTATATAACAGTCTTTTTGCCTGCTCATTAGTAAGTTGCATAAAAAGAATAGACCAGAACTCTGTTTCTTGAGATAAAGGAGATCAAAAGCTTATTTTCTTCTGCCATTTAAATATGTAGATGGCTATGAATAATTTGTGGATTTCCTGTACACATATGTGCCTATCTCGATCCCCAAGCATCACTGCACATAAAAAAGGAACTATCCTGTTCAGAAAGCAGTGGTTTAGAATAGTCTCAAGACACCTCACTGGACTGTATGCAAGAGAACACAGTGAGCTAGCTCATTGTAGCTGTCCATCAACAAGCTCTATTTTCAGTCCCTGTGCCATTCTGCCCTCTGTGTAAAACCACTGAAATGGTTTGGGATCTCTGCTGCCTTCTACCTTCAGAGTTCAGCATAAAAGACAACTTCTTTGCTGCTCCCAGGCAAAAAAGCCTGAATCCCAAAAGGACTGATTGCAGTGGAACAAGCCAAAAAGCTTCTTCCTGCCACCACAGGGCCCAGCCTGTCAGTACTGGTGTTACAGTAAACCTGACTCTTTCCAAAACCTCAGCTTTGGGTCCCAAGGTGTTAGTCCTTTTTCAGATTTTGAGATCAGACATGAATCTACATAATAGATGTCTTTCAGTGATTATGTCATGTATCACAGTCAATATAGTGAATGAGCCTATTTTTTTGGTCCCTATTTTACAGTGCTGGAGAAAATCGACTCTTCTTCTGTTCTCATAACTTCTAATCCTGCCTGCACATTTGCAGTCTCTTGGGTCGCCGCCCCTTTTCTTGAACAGTGTGTTTTGTTCTGCATCAAACAGTGAACCAAACTAAGCACTTCTTCACAGTACTCTTCTAGTTTTTCATCTCCTTTTCACTGAACAGGATTTAAAAACATTGTTTCAAACCCATTTTTAACACACTCTTGCACTGCACAAAAGTTAAATGGTACGTTCCCTGTGGTAGGCAGATACTTGTTCTCTCTTCAGTTAGTGGATGCACTTTGTAAAGCACAAACAACAGCCAGCTATTTCAGTAGGGCCGAGCTTAAGCTGTGTTTTCCTGGAAAAATATATTACCAAGCAGTAACAAACACAGCTGTCTGGTTTTTGTTTTGGGTCAGGTGGTAGGAGATCTGAAATTAATTCAATCTCCAAGATTCAAATCCTGAATGAACATAGATAATATGAAAATCTACCACTCAGGGAATTATAGTATATGTTCATTTTTCACTGCCTCCCTTTTAGGAACAAATTCTACTTCCTATTACACCAACGTAAATTCATAGCAATAGCACTGGCGTTGGTGATCTTGCTTTGTATACCCTTGTATACCCTTATATATCAAATTAGGGTATGGCCCTCCATCCAAAGGTGAAAGGCATGGTATGAAAAATGCCGATTACTTACTAACAGTGGAGTGCCTGCAGTGTCATAATCAGCTGAGCTAAAATGTATTTTTTAATTTTTGAGGGTCATTTACTAAAAAAGCTTTTAAATATATTTAAAGATGTGTTTAAAAAATGGAAATCCTGAAGAAAGCATGCATTGTTTTTTAGTATTTCTCCTCACTACTCTGAGAAATTTGCTCAAAATCCAAGAGAAAAGCACTGCCCTGCTCTGTATCCCCCCCAGATGCACTACTATGGGCTAGCCAACTATGTGATCTCATGGACAAACCACTGACCTGAAGATCCCAGCAGTCAGACCCTATTGCCCCCTGCTGCCATGACCTGCCCCTCTCCTAACCTCAGTCTCTGATCTCTTCATCCTGCTCCCTGTGCCTTACTTAAACTTCAAGCTGGGAAAGCACCACTTTTTGGGGCAGTCTCGAAAATAAGTCTCAACTAGGGATCAAATGAGTCCTGTGTCGAAACACTTTCCTGGGACTGATGAGTGTACGTTTTCTGAGTACAGTCTGTTTGGCCAGGGCTTGCCTCCAGGGGTCATGGCCAAGCTCTAGCTATGCTGGCAAAGCCCCTTGCAGATACTTGTCATACGACAACTAAAGGAATTTCTCTGAAAGCATTGCTACATCAGGGTGCCTTCCTTTCCTCCTCCCCATGACTTCAGCTAGCAACAACTCTAGCCAAATACTGTAGTACAAACCTGACTTCAATCTATCTGCTTCTTCCCATGAACACAACAGCAATCAGTTATGGCTTTTCCCCAGTGATGTAACAGAGATCAGCTGTGCTCAGAGCCCTAAGCGGGGGTCTGATTACAGGAGGCAATGGACCCCCAGTACCACGAAGTAGAGGTATGTGTGGTGGGACAGTGGCACAGCCAATGCATAGCCACCCTCTCCAGTGCAGCTGCAGCTACTCCACTTGGGACTCAAACCAGAAATCTCTGGGGTGTTGCTGTAGAACATCCAAATAGAGTTGTTAATTAAAGAGACTGTGTTATGCTCCAAAAACCTCACCTCGACAAGCAAACCCATCTCCTTGTTCTCTGTTGCCCTCCCACCTTGCCCTGTCTTCACACCTCTGGCTCTTTATGTGAAGCTAGCACCTAAGTAATCCTCTGTGAGGACATAAGGGGATCATTTTCCTTCTGTACTGTTTTTTTGTTTTGTTTTGTTTTTTCCTTTTTTGAACTGCCCTTGCCATTTTGCAGACAAGTTCCCAGCTCCAAGAGAACAGTGCATGCCTGCTGTGGGTGTTATGTGAACGGAAATTATGTGGTTTGGATTTTTACGTGAGAATTCCAGGAGAAGGCAAAATGTTGCAAATAACGTCCATAAATCATTTTAAACAGAGCTCAGGAAATGCCATAATGATTTAGCTGGCAATATCTAAAAAGAAGTTCACACTGTTCTCTGACTCCTGGTAAGTAAGTATGTTTGCTCAAGATGTAATTGAAAAAGTACTGTGTTACCGTTTACATTTTCCATTTTGTATCTCCTGTCCAGGCACAGCTCACCGCTGGCAGCTCTTAGTTTGTACTATGCAGTATTTCATCATCCAAACAACAGTCCCTCTGGGGCTACAAAACAAATAGCTGGAGGGAGATAGGTACCAACCAGAAAACGGCTGGGGAAGGCTGGAGTGAAAGGCTGGTGACATCTATAGAGACGTGGAGTTACTGCAGTTTCCTTTGCCCTTCACTTTCCTCAGTCACTCAGGCTGAGAAACAACAACCTTTTACTCAAGTGTGGGATTCCACGTTTAAAACACCAGTCTGGTTATTTGTTGTCCTGTACTGCCTCACACATTTATTTATGTCACTGCAAAATCCTGCCTAACTAGATTACTGTTTCTTTAAGAAATGCTCTTTGCAGGTAGATAGTCAGATAGTGAAGAATCAGGCTTGTTTAGTCCAAATTAGCAATGAGTATTGGTTCAGAAGGAGGTATATTCTCTACTGTAAAATCCTAGTTTTAGTAAACAAGTTTAAGGAAACAAAGTTAGTATTACCAACCAGAGATGTAGTTTCAGGACAGCAGCAGATGTCTTGTTGCCATCAACCTTTGACATCCAAAGTCATGCTGGAATGAGCTATGGAAAGAAAAAGAACAAAATTTGGAACACAATAGTAAAATCTGAGAGTTTGTGATCATTGCCCTTACTGATCTTCCACTAGCCTAAAGATAGGATAGTGGATGAGCTGTTTTGAGAGCATATACAATTATAAAATTCTCTCTTGCCTCATTGGTTTTATATAAAGAAAATAGTTGCCTACAGCCAAACCTATTTACTTGCTTGTCTCCCAGATAAGTTTTATACCATTCAATAAAAGCTCCCCTCTCTTCATAAACAGATAAATCTTATTTATTTAGTATATAAAATAAATACCAGTACATCACACATTAATTCCAAGGTGTTAGAAATCACTTATTTACCTACTTACTACTATTTTTACTGCTTAGCTGCCCCAGGAGGGCTGGGGTTCAAATACATCTATTTAGTGAGAAATGGCCTCAGTCTGATGCTCTGATACAAGACAAAGTCAGAGAGAAGAAATATTATCATCCTTTTTTTTTTTTTTTTACCAGTAGGAACTGAGGCACATGGTAATTTGCTCATACACTCCAAAAGTCTGTGTCAGAGCTAGAATTTTAATTTAGATCTCTTGAGTCTCCACAGTGCCATTTCTAATGTTTCAGTGAAAGCAGACTTGAATTTCTGTCACATTTCCGAAAGGCAGCAGGCCTCAGACAGGCCTCCTTCAGCTTCCATACATGACTGCAATGCCTCAGAGAGTTGCTCTGAGTGACAGGAGGCACTTTCTTTCCCTGCTGGCAAGATAAGTGTGTTTATTATTTTCTCAACCTGCGTTTTGGAAGGTTGCTTATGTAGGCTTAGAAGTTCACGTGTGACTCTTCTGTGCCAGTCCTCAGAGTCATGGTCCCTGCTGCTGAATATTTGCAATGCTCTTTTGATCCACAGCTTTGAAGAGAGATCTATCAGAGAAGAGGAGGAACTGCCACAGCTGCCTTTTCTATAAGTATTTATTTATGCTTATAAAACCAGATGGGAAATGTGCCCATCCTGTGCCCTAGGCACTCTTGATTATTTAAAAGCACAACATAACAGAAAGACAAAACCAGTAGACACAAACAGCAGCAACCTTTGCTTAGAGCCTACATCAAAAGTGAGAGAGTGATAAGAAAGAGGAATAATATCCAGACCTCCAGGGTGAAAAAAACCACCAAACTACCACTTACTAAGAAACAGCCATGTTTCCAAAAGCCCTAGAATTCGCCAACTCCTAATTTGGGAGTCAATCACAACAGATTGGGGAATTCTGCACAGAGATGGTGTAAAACTACCTAGATCAAGCAGTATGACCATCAAAGAGCAGGTCCCTGGAACATCCAGAATGTGGTTTATCTACATGAATAAAAAAAATTGACATTATTTTTACACAGGATGCAACCATTTATTTTAATGTCAGTCTGGAAAAAAAAAACCCAACAAAAAAACCCCATTGCAAATGTCTTTCCCCCTCCCTCTCCTTCTGAGGCTTTTCTAATCGTTCAGTGCCATTCACTGGAGGCTGTTGTTTTCTCCCAGGAGGTGACAGCTGCCTTGAGAGAGTATTCCTGAAGTACCTTAAGTGGCTTTCAGAGGAAGCTGTGACATTTAGATGCAGGCAGAATAAACCAGGAGGTTTAGAACACCCCACTGGTGGGGTAGCTGAGAGCTGGGCATGCACAGAGTGCCTCAGGACACAGAATTACAGCCCTCCTCAGATAGGAGGCAGGAATTGAGAACCCATTTTCAAATACATCCCAGTGAAATCCCAGCCACTCCAGTTGCAATTCTTTTCCTTCCTGCAGCTGAATTGGCAGCCAAAGACTAAACCTTGTACTGCATGAAAATATGCTATTATTTTCTTCAAGAATCATGTCCTAGTTCATATTCTGCTTAGATGTTCATTTTCTAGGAGGTCCAGATTGGTTTCTGTAGGTTCTGTGCATTTTAAGCAAGTCTTTTGAAATGTCTCTGCATTCAACATGTTGGAAAATATTGCAACAGCATAAAGGTTCACTGAATTTATTCTTATTAGACCTATATAAACATCTCTCAACCGATGACCAACTAACTCCCCCTTAGGAGAATGGGGACAGTTCGCTACAGTCACTGATTTGGGTTTTGAAAGGCATTCTCCTGTAAGAATATAGACTAGCTTCAGGTATCATGAACCACTTGATGAGTCTGTACCAGTGCCACGAGACTGTACCAGAGCCTGTGACAGAACTGCAGGCTTCTGGAATTTTATGTTAACCATTCTTTCCCTCACAAGGCACAACCATCTCACCCCATCCAGGTTTCCAAACTTGTATTAGCACTGTTCTTTCATATTTTGCATTCTTACATTTGTTCTGCCACATGTTCTATTGGATTCCACCCTGACATCACTTGCGTTTACATGAACATGGTAGATGAAGGGATTGCTTCAGTCTTCTGATGCCACAAGCCCTGGCCTTTGCTCCTTCTCACCATTAAACTTCAGGTTGTTGAGCCAAACTGGAATGGTTCCAAGTCATACCAACGTTAATTTGCACTTGTCTGCTGTTGTGGTGACTCACGTGAACTGCAGTACAGCTGCCTTGTGCTTCTTTTCCCTTTGGTCACAGCTATCTGAGATCTCCTGTTGATACTGAATGGGCACAAGGTAAGGCAACTAACACAGTATGCCCTGGGACTCACCTGACCTTAGGCAATTCAGAGAAACCCAGTGGGCTGGGCATGACAATCCCAAATTATTCAGGTGACACAGAGACAACTCAAACTGAATTCAAATCAAAATGTTCCTTTTCTGTTCAGGAAACATGATACAACCAATTCACTTTGGGACTACAGAAATATCTGAGGCCTTCATTTCCTAATGAGCATGTATTAGAACTTTTCAACCCACAGAAAGGAACACCTATCAATATTATCATGTTTGGCCCGATTCCTGATAAACACAAATTTTCAAATACCAGAATTTCACATGGGACAAAATGCTTACATTTATTTGCTCTTTTACTGTAGAGAGTGGGAAAAAATCCTAAACATAAATATATCAACCTCCAGATTATTTCTGCTTTCAGATGGAAAGATGGAGGCATAAAGACACTGAACTCTGACTGATCCAAGGACAAAAAACCAGTAACTCACCCAAATTACTCTCAGGAGCCAGGAATTCTGACTCTTTGTCCACTGCTGTAATGATTAAATGATGATGCCAGTCATGATAAAAACCATATAACAGGAGAAGGTGGGCGTTAGAACACCTGTAATTGGTGACAACTAGGCTAATCACATATAGTCTGTGTAATCCGAATATTTTAAAAAATACTTTCTCCAACCCACACAGGAAAACTCTATCACTCCATACTCCTACGATGCATTGTATTACATTTCTTCTTGTTAAAACTGTATCAACAGTTTGTGTAACACTCTTACTAACACATTCTTAAGTTAGAAATAGGAAGTGAGTAATAACGCAAGCAAGAGCATCTTTTGTGTTACTTTTGTGTGTGCATGCAATATATTAATGATATGTGTCACTACTCTGCATCAACAAGAGAGATACTAGATTGCTTGATTCCTGGGTAGCATTAAATTGAAACTGAAGGTCACCCTTTTGTTGCTTTCCTACTCTCAGGGACATTGCATCAAAAAATATAAACAGGACTTCCATGTTGTAAAAGAGTTAATGTCCAGAGAGTTAACATTTAAATGAATGGATTAAAATGCTGTAAATTTAACAAGTAAAATGGATCTCAGATAGATTCTCAGATAGAATTTACTTTGAAATATGGATTTAGTCATGCCTCAGTACTGCTTCAGGCAGTCTCTCACCATCACATTGCAATGAAAGCTGAGAAGGGAGCTTTCAGATGATACTTTAGCAAATAAACAAGAACTTATTCTTAACTCTTTTGTTTCCTGCTTGTTGAACTGTTCCAATAGCTACTGGAATTCAAATAGCTCTAGCCAGTCACATAAAGAACATGGAAAGAGAAAAACCAAGCTTTAGGCCTTCTAAGACTTAGTCCACTGTGGATTTAAGCGGACAGAACTTGCATCACCTTCAAAAAGAATTCCCTTGGCTTATGCCATGGATGAGTGTGACCTGAGAGTGTATTTGGTTTATATACTAACTCAAATATATGCAGATATGAGCTCAATATAGCACCTTTGAAGTTAGGGCCTGAGGGCAAGAGCTTAAGGAGGCTGTAAGGCAGGCTTTGTCCACAGCCATACCATCTTAATAAATTACAAAAGTTCAAAGTAAAGTAAGCTCTGAAGAATTCAGGAAACCCCAGTACTTAATAGTTTTGACCCACCATTTAGGTTTAGAAAGGATTTTCCTATTACTTCAGCTAGGATTGCTGATATATTTTAATCTTCAGTGACACTAATACACAATATAGTACTGCAGTCTCAACACACAATGCCCTATCTTGACCCTCCAGACCAGGAATGAGACAGTCTCCAAGCTGTGAGGACTTTTTCTTCCGTCATATACCATCTACTCCACTGAGAACTGATCTTGCTGGAAGCTGAAATCTCCTCATCCAGGACTTCAGCACAATGACTGCAGTGGAGCTCCTGGTTCCTTAGACGTTGTGCTTCACCACAACCCTCCACCCTTCCTTCATTTGTGACACCCTGGCATCCACAGATAGTCATTGCCCCAACAGGTATGGAAGCTCTGGAACTTCACTGAGAAGATGGAGGCACATTCCAAGAAAAACAGCCACTTCCAGTTCCTTCACCACCTTGTTGCTATTGCTGAGAGGCCAAATGGCTCTCTTGGATGGTCCAGAGCATGACCTGAGCTCTGGACAGAAGGAATTGTGGGGAGGTAAAAACAAGAGAATCTGTAAAGGTTCAGTCAGAGTAGGATCAATCTGGGTTATGCGGAACACAATACAGGGATACTGCAATACTTAAGAAAAGCTGTCACCTTGTCATTTTGGTACTGTTTTAAATCACATACATTTAGATTCAGGATACTGAATTCCCACCGTTTACTGTTGACTACCTCATATATCTCCTCTTGCTTTTGCTGTTACACCTTACCCAGATTAGAGGATCCATGGGTAAATGCTGCTGTTTGTTACAGCTGTGGAACCCTACTGAAGTTAGGAGGATTGAAAGCATTCAATTCAAAGAACAGTTAGCCCAACTTATGCTAATAAAGAGTCGCATCTGATGTTATATTTTTCTGTCCTGCTTGAGTTTTGGTCTCATATTTCACTGCAGCCAAGCAAGCAATCCAAAACCATGATAATGGCAGAAAAAACTCCACTAAACATTTAAAATCATGAACTATGGTTCTTTTTGTTCTCCTTCTAGGTTTTGGTACCTGAAGACTCAGACCAGGAGAAAAATTTATTTTTACTTTAAAAGTTAAGATTCTTATAACATAGCTACGGTCTAGCCATAACAGCATCAAATGCTGCCAGACCTGCAGTAAAATGTTGCAGTTTCTTGACACTGCCTTTGAACTATGTCATATCACAAGTATTGACTCATGGAAATGCCTCTCTCCCAGCCAGTTCCTGTGGGCAACAACCTCTGCACAAAGATTTCTCTCACATCAACAGCTAATCAATGCAACACTCTTCTGAGGTAAAGCTTCACCAGTATTCCATAGATAAAAGAACGATATGCTGAGAGATTAAGTTTAAAAATCATTCCCCCTCTCCATGGTCCAGATGCAATCTTTGGCAGTCGCCCAGCTCCAGGCTGAGCTGTTATCTTGGCAGGTGCTATTTCCCCGCCATCTTCTTTACCTGACAACCCGATTTATGTGGAGGAAAAATATAGGTAGTCAAGCTTGAAGAATGACAGAGGGGTTTCCAGTCAGGTCCCCTGTCTGGGACCCTCTCTGGTAAAGCATGAGAGCACACTGAGTCATTAAGCACCCTTTGCTTTTTGTCTGAGTCTTCATAGGGATTTCGTGGCACTATGGGGAAGTCAAGTTACAACTCCAGTGACAGCGTCTGCTAGATCTGCAGCTTGTCCCTTTGACAACTCCAGTCAGAAGGAGACTTTTCTCAACAAGTAATAGCTAAGAGGTCTGGTGCTGAAATGAATCCCTTTCTTTTATCCTGCAGTACCAAGCTATCAGGTGGGCATTAACAAGCCAGGTAAAACCAAAACAGTTTTCAACAGCCCACTTTCAATTAACCAGGCTCCATTTCCCTGACAAAGTAGCACTCTGCAATAGGCCCTGACGACCACTACTCAGAGTTCTCAAGCTTGTTTATTGCTTTATTCTGATGACATCATTTTATATAGGAAATAGATGGAAAGATGAAATGTAACTATTGCCATTCAGGAACAGAGCAATAGTCCAGTTTGCTCCAAATCCCGTCTCTGTATCTGGCTTATACAGAATGCTTAAAAAGAGGACATGAAAGAAAGTAGGGGAGAAAAAAAAATCCACCTTCTTACCCTCTTCAGCACCATGGCCTTAGCCACTTTTCTTAGAAAACTCTTTACCTGACCCCACTCAGTCATGAGCTGGTGTCATGACACGTGAAGACCAGTGTCATAGTTTAACCCCAGCCAGCAACTAAGCACCATGCAGCCGCTTGCTCACTCCTCCCCTGGTGGGATGGGGGAGAGAATCAGAAGGGTAAAAGTGAGAAAACTCACGGGCTGAGATAAAGACAGTTTAGTAGGTAAAGCAAAAGCCACACGCACAAGCAAAGCAAAACAAGGAATTCATTCACCACTTCCCATCGGCAGGCAGGTGTTCAGCCATCTCCGAACAGCAGGGCTCCACCATGTGTAACCATTACTTGGGAAGACAAACGCCGTAACTCTCAATGTCCCCCCTTCCTTCTTCTTCCCCCAGCTTTATATGTTGAGCATGACGTTATATGGGGTATCCCTTGGGTCGGTTGGGGTCAGCTGTCCCAGCTGTGTCCCCTCCCAACTCCTTGTACCCCCCCAGCCTGCTCACTGGTGGGGTGGGCTGAGAAGCAGAAGAGGCCTTGACTCTGTGTAAGCACTGCTCAGCAGTAACAAAAACATCCCTGTGTTATCAACACTGTTTTCAGCACAAATCCAAAACATGGCCCATACCCGCTACTGTGAAGAAAATTATCCCAGCCAAAACCAGCATAACCAGTAACTGTCAGAGCTATATAGCTTGCAGTAAGTGCACTTGCTTTCTTTAATAATACATGTTTACTTCCTACCTCCTCCTCTGAAGGCCTGTGACAGTACACCCCTTGCTTCATTTTAAGAAGATACAGCAGCAGGGAAGGGATATAGATGCAGGGTAGGGATATAGATATTATATATATATAGATATAGATATAACAGTTGGCCACAGGTTAAGCAATTTTTTTTCTTAAGATGAAGCTCACCTTCCAGTTTAAGGTTGGATGACCTTTCAGTTTCTCTTGCTGAATTCTATGCTCGAGTGCCACATGGATCCTATGTCAGTCACTCCTACTGTGAGTATCATACACATCAATCGGTGTGCATTACCCAAGCACTAAATAACAGAAATTGTTTATTACTTTCTCAAATGGTTATCACAGAAAATTAAAATTCCATGTTTCTTGAAGTATATAAACTTTAACAGCATTCATATTTTCCATGTAGAGAGGTACTAAATTACATGGCAGACAGTACTGTTAAGCAATAGCAATAAGGCTTTTCAAAGACAGTTACTCTCAACTGGTTAGTTGTAGTAAAGGAGGCTCAAATCAGGTATTCTTGAACTGTGTATTTATACTCTATATGGGGTTTTTTTTCCAACCAAAAGTAGTGTCAGACTATATTATGGTTATTTGTGCAGAAACAGTTTGTGTAATGACAAAAACAGGCTAAGAATTAAAGATACGTGTATGCATTAAGAAGACTGATGATATTAACAATGGGTTCCTGCACATATTCTGTAAATAGCATTCTAGAAAAACGATTAGTTTCATCTACTGCAAAAGGAGTATCTATGCAAGAAAAATGCCAAAGTTGCACTAGAAAACTTTCACCTGACATAGGCTATTGCTATTCAGGGTTTTTTGTTGTTGTTCTTCATTATTAATATTTTTCAAATGGGGAAAACTTAATTCATAAACTCCCATATGTCAGAATTTGGAATAACTTTTGAGTACTGCCTGATGAACTAGGCTTTGTCACAACAGGCAGAAAGAAAGGGCGCTGCTGCTGCTGCTGGCAGTTCAGTAATACTAAGTGACAACGAGACTGGGAATGAATACCAACTAGAAGAATTCAAAGAAAAAGCTTGAAAACAGCTTCAGGTGCCAGACAAAGCAGTCTTGCAGAGCATATGCCAACTTCTGATGACTACATACAATATGCAGGTCCTTGGTTTCTTAATGAAGTTATTTTCAGCAAAGGGATATGTATCTTGTCTTTATGTTACCTGCCATGACATGTAAGTTAAAATTCTTTGCTGATTATATGCCCTGAAACCTAATTAAACCAGAGACAAATCTTGTCTTTTTCCAATATACTGAAGACATTTTTTAAGACATGAGGATACTATTAAAACCAATAAGGTTATTTTCTATGGTGGCGATCTCTTAGAAATACGATACCAAACTTAACTCCGCTCAAGGTGTTGATCATAAGGCCCTAATCAGTCTGACTCCCTTGGGTTAGTATTTTGGCTTGCCATATGGTGAGCCTTTGGGGCTACCATTATTCATATACATATTAATATACAACATATACATATTCATATACAACATATACATATTCATATACATGTCTCTGTACAGCCATAATTGCTGGTATATACTGGCAATGAATAAGCTTCAGTAGCAAAGGATATTTATTTATCCCAGACACATGGAAAGCTTAGGAAGTACCACTGAAATTATTATTTTCTGAATGCGTTATCTGAAATCCCATGTGTTCAAGTATTTCTGACCTTGGTAGGACTATTCCAAGCCAGAAGATACTTTCTATGAAACATTTTTCTATGGGACTCTTGGACCAAACGTACCTGTGGTCTCTTGCTACCAGATCTTCTATTTCTGTTCCCAAGGATGATTTTTGAAATGAATTTTTTTCAATCTGGAGCAAGAGGACTATTAAATCAGAGAGATAAATAGGTAAAAATCTTTAGCCATATGCAGCTATGTAGAATTCAGCTATCTCAAGTGTCTATCAATTCTGCTTAGCAGGAACGCTTGCTGTGAAATGCTTGTTTACTAATATTTGCAAGACTACAACAGATGTACAAAATCAGCTAGGCTACAGTGAACATTAAGAAAGGGCAGCTGATTGTTTAATCTAGAGAGAGAGAATTTGTTAGAAACACTGCTAGTTGTTTGCTGGCATGGAAATTTTTATAGTCAAGAGGCAACATTGTCTATAGTGACAGCCTTTCCTTTCAGATTTGTGCTTTTGCCCCCCTTCATTCCCACTGAATTCAGGGCAGCTGAAGCTCGACTATGGATTTTTATGTATAGGGAGATCTGGCTGATGATTGCTGTTCTTTTTGCCAAAGCTTTTGTGATTTGACTATTTGTATGTAAAATATGCAACTGCAAGAATGCAAAAAGCATGCAGAGCCAATGTTTTGGATGCTAGGTGTGGACAGAAGGGATCCTGCAGGGGTCAAATGAATCTAGGGACAACTGGGGTACTTTAATGCTTTGGGAAGCTTAACATGTATTAAAGGGCAGCATTTTAGAGTCAACTGTATATATCTCATTGATTTTTTTATGGTTAGGTTTCCACAGCAGCCATTAGTCCTTTTTCGCATTGGTTAATACAAGTTTTCATGGGCTGTGAGTGTATGTATATACATGATATACTGTACTTCTCAGTGGATTGCATTTCTGTTTGCAAAAAAAGATGTCTTTTACCACCTAAAATCCAGTCCATGTAGTTTCATGCTTTTGTAAGAGACTCGCCTGCTTTATGATTGAGCCCTGTTGAGCTGGTGTAGAAAACTACAGTCCTGGCCTCAGGAATTTACTCTCCAGTTTAGAAAAAGATATTTTGATCAGTGATAACAAATATCAGGGGAAAATGGAAGAACAACAATACAGGTGACAAGATCAAGCCATTACAGAAGCTATCAAAATTATTTTGATTTTAGCATTTCCCCATCAAATCTTAATATTTCGTTAATCTACCATTTCAAAATCAGCCCTGCACAAACTGAGCAATCCTGAATTCACAAGAGTTCCAAAAGTGAATTTGAAATTCTAAATGTGCTGCATTTGTGGATTTTGTCTTGAACTATCTCCCAGGACCTGATACTGACAACACGCAAAATGCCCACCAATTTCCTTAAGCAGTCTTAAGTTGAGCAGTTACTAATACCAAAGGTCCCATGAACACCAGCTGCTTTTGAAAATATATGCATTGTCTATTTTATTTTTGTTCCTTTTCATATTCATACATAAAATGGTCTAAAGTTCTTCCACTTCTCATTATCAGACCACTTTCAAAATTGTACATTCTCACAGTATCAGAGCACATGTTCTCTCCTTCAGCAAAGGTATCTTTCATGCTGTAGCCGTAGAGGTCTGCAAGGCTTGATCCCCCAAAAGCACACTATCATCAGTGTACTTTTTGTCCTCAAACAAGGAATAGCAAGCTGCCATTCTGATTTCCTCTGAGCCATATGCTTCAGCATCTTGAAAGCATCCAAGCCAAGACTTCTTTTGCTTTTCTTGACCCTTGAAAGTGAGATAACCTCACAGTCCCAATCTTAAACTTTTGGATTTTTTACTTGACTTTTATGCAAATTGAGGTTTTTACCTGAAGCAGAAATTATGCTTCCAAAGTTTTGAATATGAGCACGTTAGCCTTCTGCAGTGTGCGTTTATCGAAATAGCTGCTGGTGACAGAAGCTGAGAGAGGGGAAACCCCAGGACATGCACCATATGGTGACAGGGACAGCAGCAGAAACAGCAATTACTAATTAAAACAGTTCTTCATGGTTTCAAAATGGCTTTTCCATGAAGTATTAACAACTACTGGTTAATACTTCTTATGACTACGTAATTCTGAATAAACACATCTCTTTCTCAACTTTGGGAAAAGTTTTTTTTTTCTCCTTCTGTCTTTTTTAATATTTGAAATATAAGGAGTATTATAGTAACCATGGTATCCTGATGACATAATGGTTACCATGAGAACAAAGCTGAAATAGTGTCATCAGAGCCCCTTCTCTCTGCTGTGTGTTGAGTTTTATATTTAATAGAGATGGCCAAACTGCTGCCACCCAGCCTGGCCAGTTCTATTCTGCTTCACTCAGGTTTCAAAGCTTGTAAAAGCAAAGCTGCCCTGCACTACTGCCTTCCAACTTAGCACAGTTAGTTTTGCTTCAGGGCAGCAGTGCCACCAGCTTATTAAATAAGTCTGCATAGCAGCCAGGTAAGAGGATAACTGTGTTGTAGCAGATTCCCCTAGGACAGTAGCATTTGTCATGTCCCTAGAACATACTCCAGTGTAGCTGTTGGCCATGTGTAAAATGGCAGTTCTTGGTCTTCGCTTGCCAGACAAACCAGATTTTAAATCGTGTTTACTTAACTGTGCAAGAAGATTTCTTTGCTAACCTGTGCAGGGTCTCTGAATGCATGAGTGTCTGCAGCCCAGTCCTGCAATAACCTCTGCACAGACAGTGCTTTGTACCCACAAAGGGATCCACTGGCTTCTGGGGGTACTAGCTAAGTGCAGAGATGTATCCCACCCAGCCTGTTATAGAAGAGTGCTGAAGCAGGCACCAAGACTCAAGACAACACTGTGACTTTAAGTTGCACACAATTCATCTTTATGAGTGCTCCTGAGTGCTGGCAATTCAGAAATTAGTTCAGATTCTCTGTTACCATCAGTATGACTGCTGTGAACACCAAGTGCTGCCCTTCCCTGGGACCAGCACACCCCATTGCTACAGGGCAAACAAGCACTGCCAAAACGCTGTACCCAGAGGGTAGCTCCAGCTTCAGATAAGCAAAAGCTATTCCCAGCTAGTTTCCTCAGAGAAGCTCCTCTTTCCTTTATTGCAAGAACTGCTGGACATGACTCACTGCATATTGTTTGTTCATTTTGCTATATATATTTCCCAAATGCTATTTTAAGTTGCATTTCTCCCTTACGCTCCTACCAAGTTTACTGCATGAAAACAACCCTCTAATTTTAATTTCATATTTAACCAAAACAAATGTGGTGTGGCTCTGTTCACTTCAATACAGCTATCTTGATTTATATCATGCATACAGATATAAGAAAGGTGGTCAGACAGGAAGACATGGAGGGTACTACAAAACAAAGGGACCAACTAAGCAGGCAGCATTTAATACAAAGCTCTCTGCATTCTGCCTATTTAACAAAATATTTCCACACCAACCCAAGTCAGTTCCTGCAGATGGTTCACATACATTTCCTTCCTCCTCTAACCAGAATCCACTGCACAGGCTCTTCCTAAAGCTTCTGGCCATAAAGTTTTTATTGTAGCCCCTTTTTAGTACCTACTACCTGACTTTCTTACCCTGCTGTTACACAGTTCTTCCTGTTTCCCTGCCTTAACTTCCTTACACTCACTTCTTGGAAAATCAGGATACACAGTCATTGTCAAAGGCTAACTGCAAAGATTCCCTCTAAAACCATAGAATAATTCAGGTTGGAAAGGACCTCTGGAGGTCATCTGGTGCAATCACTACTAAAAGCTTAAAAGTTAAATGTGGTTGCTCAGGGCGTTGTCCAGCTGAGTTCTGAGTACTGCCAAGTATGGAGATACCACAGTCTCTCTGGGCGCCAGTTTTTAATCATACTCACTGTAAAAGTGAAAGTAGTCACAATTTCCTTGTATTTGGTCAGAATGTGGCTCTTGCTATAACTTAGGAGTGCTTGCCTCCTGTTCTTTTGCTATGCAGAGTTTGATTCTGTCTTTATTACTCACTGTTAGGTAGGTGAAGACAGCACTATGATCCTCCCTTTGCCTTCTCTTACCCAGGTTAAAAAAAAACAACCACCTTAGCGCTCTCAACCCCTCTCTGCAGCAGTGCGCTCTGGCTCCTAACCATCTTAGGGACCCCTCCACTAGACTCTCTCCAGTTTCTTAATCTCTCTCCTGTATAGGAGAGGGAAGACCAGACTCAGAACTCCAGATGCAGCCTCACAAGTACCTCACAGAGGTGAGAAATCACTTCCCTGAACTACTGCCTATGCTTCTGTTAATATAACCTGGTATGCAGCTGGCCTCCATTGCTGCAAGGGCACACTGCTGATTCAGGTTCAACTTGTCATACACTGGGACTCCCACATCCCTTCCTGCAAAGATGCTCTCTGGCCAGATGGTCCGCAGCTTGTACTGTCACATGGGATTACTCCATCAATACAAAAAATACAGTACAAAAATACAAGACTTTGTACAAAAGCACAAAACTTTACATTTGCCTCAGAACATCATGAAGTTTCTGTTGGCCCATTCCTCAGTTTCTTGACATCCCACTGAACAGCAGCCCCAATTTGGTTTCATTTGTGAAATGAGGATATAGTTTGTCCCCTCATGTAGTTCATTGATAATGATGTTAAACAGCAATAGCCCCAGAGGAACATCACTAATAACCAGTCACCAGATAAATTTTGAATTGTTGACTACTACCCTTCAAGCCCTGGGGCTCAGCCAATTTTTCATCCACCTTGCAGCTCACCTATCATTCCACACCTCCCCAGCTGTCTACAAGGATGCTACAGGAGACTAAGTCAAAAGCCTTGCTAATATCAAGGTAAATGACATGTACTGCTTTCCTCTTGTTCCCTGAACTAAACTTTTCATCATACAAGACAATCAGACTGGTCAGGTATGGTTTACCTTTTGTAAGCTCATTCTTGATGTTCCCCAATCATCATCTTCTCTTTCACGTGCCTAGAAATTGCTTCCAGGCAAATCTCCTTCATAACCACCACAGAGACTGAGGTGGGACCGACCAGCCTGCAGTAACACAAATCTTCCTTCTTGCCCTTTTTGAAGATGGGCATCACGTTTGCCTTTCTCCAGTCACCTGGACCTCCCTCAGTTGCCACAACCTTTCAAAGATAGGAGAAAGCAGCTTTGTACTGACATAAACGACTCCCTTAGCACCCTTAATGCATCTTGTCTGGTCCCATGGACATTTATTTAAAGATAGTTTTTTATATGAAAGGTAAACTTGTAAAAAATACAATAGACACAGTAGGGCATAGCTCAAAGTCAAAATAAACATAACTATACATGCAATAGATCAGGATTTTTGGAATAAGCTTTTGTAGAAAAATAAAAACAACTAACCCTCCATTACTGAGGGACCTGCTCTTGGTAGTTTGAGGATACTTGGACAGTCCATCTCCATCACTTCTTCCTTGCCTTACCTCGGGACAGGAAAGAGACTGGGAGATACACGGTGAGATTACGACGGTGGTAAAAGGAAAACTAGGGAAAATGTGGACCCTGTCTGGAAGGAAAGGGGAGACCTGGTTACCTGGCACATGGAGAAGGCTGAGGTACTCAACAACTTTTTTGCCTCAGTCTTCACCAGCAAGTGCTCTAGCCACACCACCCAAATCACAGAAGGCAAAGGCAGGAACTGGGACGACGAAGAACTGCCCACTGCAGGAGAAGATCAGGTTTGAGACCATCTAAGGAACCTGAAGGTGCACAGGTCCATGGGACCTGATGAGATGCATCAGTGGGTCCCAAGGGAACTGGCAGATGAAGTGGCTAAGCCACTATCCATATTTAAGAAGATGTGGCCATCTGGGGAAGTTCCCACTGACTGGAAAAGGGGAAACATAACCCCCATTTTTAAAAAGGGAAAAAAGGAAGACCCAGGGAACTACAGGCCAGTCAGTCTCACCTCTGTGCCCAGGAAGATCATGGAGCAGATCCTCCTGAAAACTATGCTAGGGCACATGGAAAATAAGGAGGTGATTGGTGACAGCCAACATGGCTTCACTAAGGGCAAATCATGCCTGGCAAATTTGGTGGCCTTCTACAATGGGGTTTACAGCATTGGTGGATAAGGGAAGAGTGACAGACATCACCTACCTGGACTTGTGCAAAGAGTTTGACACTGCCCTGTATGACATCCTTGTCTCTAAATTGGAGACACATGGATTTGATGGATGGACTTCTCAGTGAATAAGGAATTGGCTGGATGGTTGTACTTGAAGAGTTGTGGCCAACGGGTCAATGTCCGAGTGGAGAGCAGTGACAAGTGGTGTTCCTCAGGGGTCGGTATTGGGAGTGGCGCTGTTTAACATCTTTGTTGGTGACATGGACAATGGGATTGAGTGCACCCTCAGCAAGTTTGCCAACGACACCAAGCTGTACAACGCGGATGACACTCTGGAGGGAAGAAGGGATGCCATCCAGAGGGACCTTGACAGGCTTGAGAGGTGGGCCCATGCAAACCTCATGAAGTTAACAGGCCAACTGCAAGGTGCTGCACATGGATCGGGGCAATCCCAAGCACAAATACAGGCTGGGCGATGAGTGGATTGAGAGCAGCCCTGCGGAGAAGGACTTGGGGGTGTTGGTTGATGAGAAGCTCAAGGTGACCCGGCAACATGTGCTCACAGCCCAGAAAGCCAATTGCGTTCTGGGCTGCATCAAAAGAAGTGTGACCACCAGGTTGAAGGAGGTGATTCTCCCCCTCTACTCTGCTCTCGTGAGACTCCACCTGGAGTACTGCCTTCAGCTCTGGGGCCCCCAGCATAAGAAAGACATGGGCCTGCTTGAGCAGGTCCAGAGGAGGGACATGAAGATGATCAGGGGGCCACAGCACCTCCCTTATGAAGACAGGCTGAGAGAGTTGAGGTGTTTAGCCTGGAGAAGAGAAGGCTCTGGGGAGACCTTATAGGAGCCTTCCAGTACTTAAAGGGGGCCTACAGGAAAGATGGGAAGGGACTCTTTATCAGGAAGTCTACTGATAGGATGAGGGGTAATGGTTTTAAACTGAAAGAGAGTAGATTTAGATTAGATATTAGGAAGAAACTCCTTACTGTGAGGGTGGTGAGACACTGGAACAGGTTGCCCAAGGAGGTTGTGGATACCCCATCCCTGGAAGTGTTCGAGGCCAGGTTGGACGGGGCTTTGAGCAACCTGGTCTACTGGAAGGTGTCCCTGTCCACAGCAGGGGGATTGGAACTAAATGATCTTTAAGGTCCCTTCCAACCCAAACCACTCTATGATTCTATGATATGACCTGACTTTGAGGCCAAATGTAAACTGGCCCTAATATGGTTTGGAGAAGCCTTAAGGAAATGTGGATATATTCATTTTGTATGACCTCACCTACCTGATGCAGAACTACTGAGCTGGGCTGGAAACATTTCTCCCATCAGTGTACAATGGACTTCATCAGCTCTCTCTGCCATCTCTGGTTAGCCTGCTGGCTCTTTTATTCCACCATCTCTGCATGAGATCTGCCCTGTTTAAAAGAAGACACAGGCTGAAGTAACCAGGAGATGGAAAAGAAACATAAAAGTCTGCCAGGTTCCACTGGACTCTTCCCACTGGAAGCAGAATTAATCCTTTCCTTACACTGCAAAGTGGAAAAACAAACAAAAAAAAACAACAAAGGATGCGGCCCATATGTATCAACATGGCCAGATAAATACAGCAGGTTTGGCTAATTTGAAAGAACTGAGCCATTTGGGAGCGAGGCCCAGAGCTGTTGCATTATTTATCAATTGCTACTTTGCTACTTTCCCCCAAGACAACCCAAGTCCACTAGAGACTGCATTGTTCTACCTGCTATGTTGTCAATGGGAACCTCCTTCTTAAAAAGAACAACTGAGTGGCAACAAGAAGCATGAGAGTTACAGCTGAACAGCTCATCATTCTTCTGAGGGTGTCACCTTTGTGTCTGGAGAGGGCTTTTGCTGCAGAAAGCTGCTCCTACTCTCTTGGTCACAGATCCTCAAAAAACCCCACAAAGATTACTTGCAATGGTGCCTGTGATTCCACAGGCTTGCTCTTACATCTAAGGAGATGTGGGCTGGTGTTAAGTCATGGCTGCCAGTGCAGGCCAGCTGTTTTGCTACAGATGAAATGCAGGGAAAGGAAACAATCTCACCAGTGCACCCCAGGTAACATTTTGACCTCAGTGTGTCAATCTTGTCATAAAACTAAAACCTTCATTGACTTTTTACCTTCAGAAGGCTGATTTGCATTTATGAACCTGAGGTTTAAAAGAATATATATATATCTGTACCAAAGACAGTCCAGGAGAGCAGTCTCAACTGACATCCCTCATCCACTAACAGGAATTTCACCAAAAGAAGCATGTTGTGAGGGCCTGACTGCTCTTTGCTGCGAGCAGTTGGAAGGTTGAAAGGGAAATAAAAAAAGTCATTCAGAAATCAGCTGGACTAGATTTTTTAATGACTTCCTGAGCCATGAAATCAAACAGACATACAGCATTAACAAGAACACAAACACGACAGTGTACCAACTTCACGTTGCAAATTCACAGCTATTCCTACCCTTAACCCCTACCCAGGATCCTTTACCTGCTCCAACAGCTGCCTCAGACCCAGCTTAGTGTAAATGCTTCACTCTCAGCAAGATCAAACTTCAACCCAAGTTTCAGCTACAGCCTCTGCTCCACAACCCTATCAGTGGATGCCCCCAAATTATTTAGGTAGCACCTTCTGAACACTACTTCAAACCTGGCTCATCAGCTGTGCTTCACCCAAAGTTCAACCCTGATCCGGGCTGGAACCCTAAGTCAACAAGCTCTGCCTGCCTAGCAGAAAGCTGCTGCCAGAATCAACACTGAAGTCCCTAGCATAGCTGGCAATAAACCCAGCTGAGTGACCAATGAATCTCTCTAACTTTCACCCTTAGCCTCATGTCTGATGTTAACCTCAACCTCATCTCACACTTAAACTCCTCCTAATTATGGTAGGCTAGGGATTTCTGCCTTTCTCAGCAACGATTCCCTCTAACTGCCCTCCACAGACTCAAGGCAAGTCCTAACCCTGCTAGACCCTGACTGGTGACAAACACCGGAACAAACCCTAATGCCAGATTGCAACCAGCCTAAATTCAAGCTCCTCATGCCCCCATGGCTCAGCCATATACCCAACCCTATATGTTGGCCCCTTTTCTTTTGACATAATTTTAACAGAGAGTAGCTGGTTGACTGATTCCACCATGTTCTCTGCAGTGAGCAGTTGGCAGAGTACAGGGTACCCTAATTTTGCTATTCAAAATCAGCTGGGGCAGATTTGGACTGTTTTTCAGCAAAAAAATGCAGAGAACCACAGGCAGCAGCACATCTGGTTTTAGTGTCATACTTCCTGCACTCTGGTAAGCCCAAGAGGCAAAATGGTTTCTCAGAGTAAAGCAAAGAAGCCCTGCACCCCAGAGCAACGAGCAGCAGATGGCTGGTACAGCAGCTAGGAGCATTTTGGACCAAGGAGAGCTAATTGTTCACTGCAGTCTTTCTGAACTCTTCAGAGGAGTTCCAGTCACAGGCTCATTCCAGGTTTTTATGCCACTGACTTTTGGAAGGGAAGAGGATACTGAGCTAGTCCAGTAGTAACTGATGAGTCCAGTTTTGCCTCTTACATCAAACTCTGACTCACCCTGCACTGATACCAACTTGCATTTCTCTCTTAATCGGGAAAATCACTAGGATAGTACTCTTTGCCAGAATTCTGGGTCATAAAGTCATTCTCTGACTCGGAAGAAGGTTTACAACACCTGTGGCAGTGATATGTACTGTAGGTGAGTCATGTTGAACTATTAGCACAAATATAAGAACCTTATAAAATGAATACATAAAGAATTGCACTGACCCATCTAAATTATAATCTTACATTTGCTATTCTATAGCAAAGGACTTGATGATGTTTTCTTGTGCACTCAGTTTTCAGGAATGCAAAATTTAAAAAATAAAGTTACTAAGACACTTATCATATGACTCCCAAGCAGCTTTTTAAATTCAGAGGCTAAAATTTTAGCTGATATAAATTTTCTGGCAGGCACTAAATTTGTGGAGGCATTCTGATTTAAAACAGCTCAGAATCTGATTCTAGATTCATGGGACGAAAACCCATGTTTATTGATTATGTAACTGCAAATGCAGATACGTCTCAAGTGCAGCATGCAATTTATCTAACAGCATATAACAAAATATTCCATGCATATTCAGAAGTGGAAAATGCCCTCTTCAATTTAAATTGTAGGAGAGATTTAGACAGATAAATACTATTGGGTTTTCCAATCCAGGATTCCAATAAATAAAATTAAGAAAATATATAATATATTCAGTAACTTAGAGGAATTTCTGACCTTCAGTGAATGGATACTGAGGTAATTTCACTGACTTAGTACGCCCCCATTACCTGAACATTTAATACTTTGACTCTCCAGTTAGTTAGGCTAGTAAAAATAACATCACAAATCAACCTCAACAATATTCATGCCAAAGCACTGGGAAAACCTCTGGTCTCCAGCCAGAAGTTGTGAAGTATGTGTTTAACAAGTTACAACCTTTTTAGGGACAACTGATCTGAGGAACAAAAGGATTACAAGGCTATCCCACAGTACCAAGGAATCACTGGAAAAACCAAGTGGCTTAAAGAAACCTTTGCGATCCTTTCCTCCCTCCTATTACTTCCGGACAAGAGTCCTAGTTCAGGTATTAGGTGCTGGGTTTTTATCAGTATGAAATCGGTTGCGATTGGTGGAGCAAAGTAGGTTTATACAAGATGAGGAATCAGCCACGTTGCCTACATATAAGGCCACGGTCATGGCTCTGGTTTGAAAAGGCATCAACCTTTCACCTTCTGCCCCAAGTTTTTTTACCCAAACGTGAACTGATGAGAGGCACGCTCTTCATCCACTTCAGCACAAACTCAACCACACTAGCTAAAGCATTTGCACTGAACCTCAGGGACCCATGTGCTCTAGCCACCTTTCAGATGCGACTAGGGAATGTGGGGGCTGAATGGCAGGAACAAGCCCCTGAGGCGGAGTAGCTGCGTCTTAAAATGGCCTCTCGGCCCCCTCCGGGAAGAGAGACTGGGGGAGACCGTTGGCAGCCAGCGGCCGCCGGCTCCCAGGAGAGGCTGGGGGCACGGACGCCCCGCCGTAGAGCTGCCCACGGCACGCCTTCCTACCCACCTGGGCCTACCGGCGAAGCCGCGCCGCCCCCCGGCTCCTCACTGCGACAGCGGCGGCTCCGGCTCTCCCGGGGGCTGGGGCCGGCTTCTCTCCGCTCGCTGCCTGGCTGTTTCATTCATGCTTTCTCCTTCGCCATCTCCCTCTCCGACTGAGGGGAAACGGGAGCGCGCGTGGGCGGCCGCTGGAAGGCTCCCTGTCAGTCAAGCGGCCGAGCTGAAAAGAAGGCGAGCGAGGGAGAAGGATGGAGAACAGCTTTCCCGGGGGAGGGGGCGGCTGTTGTCGCTGCCAGCCTCGCAGCCCTTCCCGGGGGGCATCTGCAGAGACGGGGTGGGGGGAAGGCGGGAGCAGTTTTGCACCACAGACCTTCCCGCCTCAGGGGGGAAGCGGCTGGGGGGGCGGCTCCTCTCCTGCCCGCTCATCACCTGTCCCCTGCTACACCACACACACACGCGCACACACACACACACACTCAGCGGCGACGGCGGGAGCTCGGCGGCCGCTCTGTCTGGCGAGACCGCCGAGCCGAGGGGTCCGTGCCTCCGGCGGAGGGGAGGCAGGGCGCTGTGGCGGGCTGCGTCTGCGTGTCTGCCGGGGG